>NC_056743.1:1179593606-1179728606 GCF_019279795.1 Protopterus annectens | reverse complement strand
GAAAAGCATGGTATGAGGTATAACCTGGTAGTGCTGGGGTGCTCTCGGGAGCCTTGAACCAGGTTTCTGTTACTGCACAGATATCAATGTTCTCCATGCTAAGGAGAGTTTCAGTCGTGCATCTTGAGGTTTAGACTTCTGGCGTTGAGTAGCATTACTCTTAGTTTCTTATCCCTTGTGATACGTATGGAGGTGGGTTTGTCTTTTGAGCCTTGCCTAAAAAAGGCACTATGGGGGTAGCAAGAGCCTTTGCCAATATCAAAGCCCAGGGATGACAGGTGCAAGCTGTCCCTAGCGAAGCATCGTGGCTTGTCGAGCATGTCATCCCAGGCTGACAGGCATTGGATCCCCTTTGAATGACACCAATACTTAAGCCAATTGTTGAAATTGATCATCTTGTCTTCATCTTGTGGCATCATTCTTGGTGAGGTAAGATGCTACTCAAGGTCAGGGTCATACCGGCCTGGGCTACATGCTCAGAGAGCTCCTCTATGTCTCTTTTCATGTAGTCCAGGGAGATCGTCTCAGGTCATTCACACCAGCATGGACAATGACTGAGTCATATTTGTACTTGCCTTGGAGTGACCCGAGTGCTTGTGTTCTGTGGCGGATCCTAGCGCCCGACAGGCAGCTCACCATGACCTTCTCCTTGTTCAGCCTGGTGAGCGGGACATCAGGGTGCTTGACGATAGAGTCACCTATTACAAGAGTATCAGGTGTGTTGTTTAGCCTTAAGGGCTGTGACTGTTCGGCACACTGGCTTTGTGAGCTATGTGTTGCACGTGTTTTGTTTTGGGGTAGCGGTTGCTTGGGTGACTGCTTTGGAGGTCTCTGCTGCTTAGGCAGATTTTATTTAGAGCCTCAGTATGTTTTTGTGTGTTTATGTGTTTGGTTTGCTGTCGTGGTAGGTCTATGTGAGATTGGAATTGTAGTGAGTGTGGTTTCCTTCTCCTCCTGACTAGTTACGCCAGTACCGAGTTGAGAGAGCTTAGCCTCCAGTTTGGCTACATGGTTGCATCTCTCACATGTGTTGGAATTTGTTGGGAGGAGGAGAGGGTTGTCTGTGTACATGAGGCAGTTGTAACATTGCCTCAAGATTCCCAGATTCACCAGCTTGACCGGAGAGGAGATTGACAACTGACCTTTGGGCATGCTAGAATAGTATTGGGAATTCCTTTATAATTGAAAAAAAAGGGCCAATGGGGAACAAGGTACTCAAGGGGAGTTTGTGAGGGTGTATTGCTTTTAATTTTTATTGCTGACTTACATAATTGCTTTAGTGAGCAAGTGGCAGGTAACTTAAATGCAAAAATGACAAACAGTAACTTTCTTTCAAGTGAAATAAGGAAATAAGTACAGTAAGCAATGCAGACATCACTAGGGATCCACAGAAGTGCTGAAAAGCCACGTTTTAGGTGGAATTAGCGTTTCAGGGAAATAACAAGCAAACAAACAACAAGCATACAAACAAAGCTAGATACAGCAGGACTGGATCTAGTCTAAGCTACAACAGACAAGGTGTACCAATTTCAGTAAGAAGCAGTTCAAATATGCAGGCACTATAAGCCTTTAACCAGAAATTCCCAGCTCAGAAGGGCAGAGTCCAGCCTCTCCTCCCACAAGAGTGCAGACCACAAACCCTCAATGTAAAATAACTGGCCTGAAGCCCAAGTGCTTAAACCAGAATTAATACACTTTTAGAATAACAGACATTGAGCCCTCAATCAGCAGTTCCCAACTTAGAAGGATGTAAGCTACCTGTTCTGCCACTACAGTGCAGACCACAAACCTCCTTAATGTAAAACAACTGGTCTGAAGCCCAGGTGTGGAATGGAAGGAAATGGAAAGAATGAGATGGAAGTGGAGTGGATGAGAAATATATACCGAACAAGAGAGGTCCCAGGACTGAGCCTTGTGGGATGCCACTTGTAAATGGTTTGGAGTCTGACATGGCTCCAGCAATTCTAACCATGTGGGTTCTGTCCTTGAGCCAGTTTGCAACCCATCTAGTGACATAGGGGTTTATATTTAAGCTGGGGAGCTTATCTATAATGCCAGTGGGGTATTGTATCGAAGGCTTTATGCGAGGTCCAGGTAGGCTGTGTGGACCACCTTCCCCTCGTCAATGGTCTTGGTGACTGTTTCAAAGAAATCAACCAGGTTTAACAGGCAGGATCTGCCCTTAACAAAGCTGAACTGGGTAGGATCCAGTGTCTGTAGGTCCCCAATATCTTTATTTATGAGGTCCATGATGATCCTTTCCATAGCTTTGCAGACCAAGCTAGCTAGTCAGGCTTATGGGGCGATAGTTTCCAGGATCCAGGATCCGTTGAGGCACCACCTTTATGGAGAGGGACCACTGTTGCTGTACGCCACTCTTTGGGTACATATCCTGTAGTAAGGCTGAGATTGAACTGTAGTTTTATGTTTCGTTTAGCTCTTCTTGGAGTTCATGTAGGAGGAGCCGGGACACCGTCTGGTCCCATTGATGCTGTGTATTTTGCTTTGGAGAGGTCGGCCCTTACCTGAGCCTCTGAGATGTCAGGGGGGCAGCACTCTGCTGGGATAGATATTTGCCCTTTTGGTGGGGAGGGGGGGAGAAGTTTGCGCTGAACCTGTCAGCTAGGATGTTGGCAATGTCTGTGGGTTCGGTGTATTTTTTGTCATTTTGAACTAATTCTGAGCATATCTGGGAATTCCCACCAGGTTGCTAACATAATTAAAGAAAGCCTTGTGGTTATCCTTCGTGTCCTGTGCAATTTTTCTCTCGAAGCTGGCCTTAGACGATTTTATGAGTGCCCGTAGTTTTTTGCTAATACTGATCAGAGATGCCTTCCTTTCTGGGATTTTGCTCTACCATGTAGTAGCTTCCTCCTTCTATTGTATAGTTTGTTTATGGCTGGGGTCCACCAGACAGGACATCTGCCTTTGGAGGATTGGGTCTTAGTTTTATTTGGGATTGCATGATCCATGCATTCCTGAAGGTGTTCATAGAATGCGTTTATAAAGGTTTCTGCGGTCTGGGCCATATTTTCCACAGGCCCGGGGGCTTTGAAGGATTCCACCTTGGTTTTGAGGAGTGTGAAATTTGCTTTAGAGAAGTTTTTCACTGTGGTTTTCTGGGCAGGTGGTGGGGGTCGGGATGTGAATATCCAGTGAGATTAGTTTATGGTCTGATCTCACCAGTGAGGGATACACTTCTGGTCTGGAGCATAGAGACCCCATGTTGGTGATGATCAGGTCCAGTACGTTTTCCCTTCTTGTGGGTGTGGTAATAAGTTGTTCCATAGCATTTGAGTTTATAAATTCTAGGAACCTTTGGGCTAGGGTGCTGGAGCTAGAGTAATGCTCCCAGTCTATGTTTGAGTAGTTGAAGTCGCCCAATATAATGGTGTTTGGAGAGACCTTCATATTTTCCAGTGTTCTCAGGAAGGCCGAGTGGGGTTCCTGGGTTTGGGAGGGTGGTCTGTAGCAGGCTATAAACTGGAAGGCAATTTTACCCACTGTTAGTTGCACATGGATAGTCTCTGATGCTTCATGCTGTGCCACCAACCTGGAGGTGTGGGTATCTTTGGCGAATATTGATACTCCCTCCTTTTGTGGTTCGGTCCAAGTTTTGGGGCGAAAAGCATGGTATGAGGTATAACCTGGTAGTGCTGGGGTGCTCTCGGGAGCCTTGAACCAGGTTTCTGTTACTGCACAGATATCAATGTTCTCCATGCTAAGGAGAGTTTCGAAAAGTCGTGCATCTTGAGGTTTAGACTTCTGGCGTTGAGTAGCATTACTCTTAGTTTCTTATCCCTTGTGATACGTATGGAGGTGGGTTTGTCTTTTGAGCCTTGCCTAAAAAGGCACTATGGGGGTAGCAAGAGCCTTTGCCAATATCCGAAAGCCCAGGGATGACAGGTGCAAGCTGTCCCTAGCGAAGCATCGTGGCTTGTCGAGCATGTCATCCCAGGCTGACAGGCATTGGATCCCCTTTGAATGACACCAATACTTAAGCCAATTGTTGAAATTGATCATCTTGTCTTCATCTTGTGGCATCATTCTTGGTGAGGGTAAGATGCTACTCAAGGTCAGGGTCATACCGGCCTGGGCTACATGCTCAGAGAGCTCCTCTATGTCTCTTTTCATGTAGTCCAGGGAGATGCGTCTCAGGTCATTCACACCAGCATGGACAATGACTGAGTCATATTTGTACTTGCCTTGGAGTGACCCGAGTGCTTGTGTTCTGTGGCGGATCCTAGCGCCCGACAGGCAGCTCACCATGACCTTCTCCTTGTTCAGCCTGGTGAGCGGGACATCAGGGTGCTTGACGATAGAGTCACCTATTACAAGAGTATCAGGTGTGTTGTTTAGCCTTAAGGGCTGTGACTGTTCGGCACACTGGCTTTGTGAGCTATGTGTTGCACGTGTTTTGTTTTGGGGTAGCGGTTGCTTGGGTGACTGCTTTGGAGGTCTCTGCTGCTTAGGCAGATTTTTATTTAGAGCCTCCGAGTATGTTTTTGTGTGTTTATGTGTTTGGTTTGCTGTCGTGGTAGGTCTATGTGAGATTGGAATTGTAGTGAGTGTGGTTTCCTTCTCCTCCTGACTAGTTACGCCAGTACCGAGTTGAGAGAGCTTAGCCTCCAGTTTGGCTACATGGTTGCATCTCTCACATGTGTTGGAATTTGTTGGGAGGAGGAGAGGGTTGTCTGTGTACATGAGGCAGTTGTAACATTGCCTCAAGATTCCCAGATTCACCAGCTTGACCGGAGAGGAGATTGACAACTGACCTTTGGGCATGCTAGAATAGTATTGGGAATTCCTTTATAATTGAAAAAAAGGGCCAATGGGGAACAAGGTACTCAAGGGGAGTTTGTGAGGGTGTATTGCTTTTAATTTTTTAGTGCTGACTTACATAATTGCTTTAGTGAGCAAGTGGCAGGTAACTTAAATGCAAAAATGACAAACAGTAACTTTCTTTCAAGTGAAATAAGGAAATAAGTACAGTAAGCAATGCAGACATCACTAGGGATCCACAGAAGTGCTGAAAAGCCACGTTTTAGGTGGAATTAGCGTTTCAGGGAAATAACAAGCAAACAAACAACAAGCATACAAACAAAGCTAGATTCAGCAGGCCTGGATCTAGTCTAAGCTACAGCAAACAAGGTGTACCAATTTCAGTAAGAAGCAGTTCAAATATGCAGGCACTATAAGCCTTTAACCAGAAATTCCCAGCTCAGAAGGGCAGAGTCCAGCCTCTCCTCCCACAAGAGTGCAGACCACAAACCCTCAATGTAAAATAACTGGCCTGAAGCCCAAGTGCTTAAACCAGAATTAATACACTTTTAGAATAACAGACATTGAGCCCTCAATCAGCAGTTCCCAACTTAGAAGGATGTAAGCTACCTGTTCTGCCACTACAGTGCAGACCACAAACCTCCTTAATGTAAAACAACTGGTCTGAAGCCCAGGTGCTTAAACTAAAAGGCTTAGAATGAGATACACCAAGCAGTAATAAATACAACTGAGTACTTTTAAGATGACGCAAAAGCAAAATAAAGTAGGAAGAAATACAAATACAGTAAAAGCAGATAGCATTTTTTTTTCACAACTGAACTTCCTAGGTAACAGAAGGTTGAAACCTGAGAGACAGCTTTTAAGAAAGAAATCTCAAAAGAACCAATGAGGTGCTTAGTCTAAGTTGTAGTCCAGGTGACCGCAGTCAGCCAATGACCTCAAACAATTCTCTCTCACTGAAATGTCTGATGGCTTTGGCTAAACCAAGATGTCCCTGAATATGTGCTCAGACACACAGCCTCCACAAACACTAGGCCCAAATACAAGCCTGAATATGGAAATGCTACAAATATCCCCACTACTTAGAACAAACTGCAGAAATGTTTCTCACAGCTGAAAAGCAGCAGTGAGCCTTTAAATGAAAGTTTTAAACAGCTAAAGGAGCCTCTAGAAAAAAGTTGAACTGCAACAAGTTATCAGAAACAAACAACCCAACAGATGCTTAATAAAAGTGGACAATTTCCAGTTAATACCTCACACACAGTGAAACTAGCTAGAAAAATACACAGTACACAAAGTGCTATAAATAACAAAGAAATAAAGAACAAAATAAACAAAAAAACAGGAAACTTAATGTTATATATTATAGCTCCGAGTTTCCTCAGTGTCCTTCCTTCGATTAGCTCAGTGTGTATACACATACACATATATATATATATACACACACACACAAACACACACACACACAAACACACACACACACAAACACACACACACACACACATATATATATATATATATATATATATATAAATTATATATATATATATATATATATAAAAATTATATGTATATACATTTTATAGATTAGTGTGCATATGTATATAAATTATATATAATTTATATACATATATATATATATATATATACACACACACACACACACACACACACACGTGTGTATATACATATATCACACACACACACATATATATATATATATATATTTATACACATGCATACTTACACACACACACACATATATATATATATATATATATATATATATATATATATATATATATATATATTATACAAAATACATGCACACACACATATATATATATGTATATGTGTGTGTGTATATCATTAATACAACTTTATTCTTGACTATACTAATGACTTTTGTTCACTTGACTAAACATTTAATAAACTAGAGTTCAAAGATACTCTACCAAAAAATAGTAGTACAGAACATTTTGAAAAAAACAGTGAAAGCATTCTCCACTTTGTGTGCGTTTCTCCTACCTAATACTACAATGAGACTTGTGTTTAGTTATTTACTATGTTTAAACAATATCTTTCTTTCTTAGTTTCTCTTTAAAACCACACTTCAAAGATGGGATAGTATGCTTCAACAGTGTAATTTTATTTCATCATTTTTAAATTTTAAAACTGCAGTAAAATCCACTCCTGCAAGGCCCAACTATTAACCTGTTTTTCAAATGCTGAGTATCAGGTTAATACAAAGCTGGTATTATAGGTTCATACTAGGCTATCTGCCCTGGGGCAATTATAAGCCTAGCCCGATTCTGTATGGCTTACGCCACCCCTTGATTTGAGTATACTGTGCCCTTTTTAAGGTTTAGTTTACTGTGCCTCTAATAGTGACACGGGAGTAATCCCTGGGACAAACCTACGATCCCCCATCCACTTATCGAGATTCTTCTTGAAGAGATTCAGTGAGGTGCTCTGCTTCACATGAACTGAAATTCTTTTTTTTTTTCCATAATAAATTTTTATTGATATATATTTTCAAAATACAATAAAATCACACACATAATTCACTACTATTACTATCAAAACTATATACAATATCTACATGAAATGCTTCCATATAAAAATCGTCATTATTCCAAAAAAGAAGACACCAGGGAAGAAAAACAAAGCCAAAACATTTGCAGAAGTACTTTGCGTCCATACATATCATACATGTTTTCAAAACATTGTTTCCTCCACATATACATCCAAACTTTAATATATTCCTAATAACAGTATTATGCTAATATAATGTTAAAAACCTTTTCCCATATTTTCGGGTTATTAATATTTTTGTTACTTTGCTTCAGGAGTAATTTATGTGCTAACATATGCTTTATGGCCACAAGCTTGAAATTATCCCATGATGTCTTGTCTGGTTCTAACCAATTTGTAGCTATATATAACTTCATCAGCAAAAAAATATTCATACATATTATAGTTTGTGACCTAGAGAGCTCTCTTGGAGGAACATGTAGAATCATAAATTCCCATGATAACGTTGAACTTTGATAACCCATCTTTTGTAGTTGTGTTCTAAAAGAGTTCCAAAGTTTATATATACACTTGCAGCTCCAGAACATATGAAGAAGATCCGCTGTTTGATTTGTGCAATATGGACAAGTTGGAGAATTCCTAGGATTAAATTTATGTAACCTAAGACGAGTATAATAAGCATTATTCCAAATCATCAACTGCGCATACATCAACTTTTGAAAAGAGACCGATTTTATTGTTAAATCAATTGCTTTTAATACTTATCTGCTACTGTCATTTTGTTTACCCAATACCCTGACAACAATTTTATCCTGGAATTTTAAATCTTTAATAAATTTGTTTGTTGTTGTTATAAATTTGACCTCCTGTTGGAGAGCCTGCCACAATTCAGAGCATTTATCCACAATTCCAACTACCGGTTTAAAGTTTTCAAAATGACTCAGAGCAAGTTCTCTGATTTGTCTCATGACAACCATATAACTCTTAGGAAGATTCAATTCCTGCCTAACTTGCGAAGCCGATAAATGAAATTTATTAAAAACATCAGAGTCAAATTAACTATTAATGGGAATTTACTAAGATCAATCAACTGATTATTTAGTTTAAAATTGGGATTCCTATGGAAAGGCTGAAAAACCATCATATACTGCAACAAGTCTACTGATTGGAATAAATTTTGCAAAGATGACACATATATTTTTAAGTGGTCCATAATCCCATACTTTATCAAACTACTTTTATCCAAAAAGGGTAAAGCTTTAGGATTTATGTTCCGATCTAGAATATGCTTGTAATTCAAGACCACCCAAGTTGGTATCCACTTTGTACTAATTACCTCGTAATTAGCAATTCTTAAACACCTGTTGGCGTTCACAATTAAATAGTATACTTCAAAATTCGGTAACTCAAGTCCTCCTCTACTCTTCGGGGTCATTAATTTATCATACGATATTCTAGTTTTCTTTGGCTCCCAAATAAATTTTGCTAGATCTTTATGAATTTGTTTAAAAACTGTCTTTGTAATGGATACTTGAGCAGACCTAAAGATATACAACATTCGTGGTAATATATTCATTTTCACTATTGATACTTTTGCCAATACCGGTAGTCTTAAATTCCCCCATCTGCCACAATCAGCTACTATTATTTCCCATACTCGTTTAATATTATTACTATAAAAGTCCTTATTATCCATAGAGAAGCTAATACCCAAATATTTGATATTTTCTTTACATGATATCTTCCCCACCAGGGACATTAATGAAAAAGGTTTAGGGGTTCTTAACGGGAAAATACTAGTTTTCTCCAAATTAATTTTGTAATTAGAGACTTCTGAAAATTCGTTTATAACATTTAATATCTTTTCACTATCAGAAATTGGGGTTGTACAATAAATAAGATCATCAGCAAATGCCGACATTACTAATTTATTCCTATAAAGTATTGGTGCATTATGATACAAATTTTGCTTAATATATAAAAATAGAGGTTCTAAATAAAGGTTAAGCAATAAGGGGGACAAAGGGCAACCCTGCCGTGTACCATTTTTAATCTGTATTCTTTTAGAATAACTCCTATTAATATATAACGTAGTATACAGATTACTATATAATATTTGTAGTATCTGAATAAATTCCTGTGGCATATTGAAATAAGGCAACACATCAAACAAAAAGTTTATATCCACTCTATCAAATGCTTTCTGAGCATCTATTATAAGGGCATAAATATTAGAGTTGTTTTGTTTAGCATACATCATCATATTATGTAGTGTAAGTGCGTTACCACTAGTTTGTCTAGTTGCCATAAATCCAGCCTGTTCCTTAGAAATTAAATGGATCATAATCTTTTTTAATCTACATGCTATAATGGTAGTTAGAATTTTCATATCCACATTTGTTAATGCTATTGGCCTGTAATTATCCGGGCTTTGGGGGTCTGAATTAGCTTTATGTATAAAGATTGTTTTTGACGCATTAAGGTGAGGGTCACTAATTTTATTTCTGATTATGTAGTTAAATACATGAGACAATATTTTACCAAAACTATCAGCAAACTCTTTATAAAATTCAACTGTCAAACCATCAGGACCTGGTGACTTATGTACTTTCATATGTTGAATTACATATACTATTTCCTCTGAAGATATAGGTTTAATCAGATCACCTTGCAGACTCTCTTCTAATTTTGGAAAAATTTTTTGCAAGAATCTTTTATTCTGTTTATGTATAGACCTATCAATTTGACCCTCATAAACCTTGGTATAGATTTTTTCGAAGATATCAATAATATCTTCAGTTTTAGAATACACTGTGTCATTGCATTGTATTTCCGAAATATGTACAGTTGTTTTCGATTGATTTATAATCCTTGCCAATGCTTTTGACGGTATTTGAACATTATTGGCATATTTCACTAAACACCTATGCTCCTGAAGTGTTACTCTACTATTATGCAGCAAGAAGAGATCCCTTTGACATTTCAACATTTCCTTCTCTGTTTGAGCATTAAAATTCTGAATCAGTTCTTTCTCGAGTAGCTTCACTTTTGTTTCTAATTTTTGAATATCAATGTTTTGCCTTTTCTTATAATATGAGGCTTTTTGCAAAAGAAATCCTCTAATTTGAGATTTAGCTGCTGCCTATTCAATATCAGGTGTATGTTCCTGAAGCTTCATCCTATCTGTTAAACCTTGCAGATATTTTACAATTCCATCTATTATATCCTTTTTATTTAACAGATTTGGATTAAGTGACCAATTGTAACCTCTATGCATTCTTGTATCTTTTAAATCTTGAGAAAACCTTAATGAAATTTTTGAGTGATCCGATAGATATCGAGTATGTATAACCACTACTGGTTCCAAATTAATTAATGCTTTGGATATCAAAATCTATCCTAGACCACATTTTGTGGCATGGTGAATAGAAGGTATACTTAACTGCATTATTAATATTATGTGCATAACAAAAGGGGTCATATAATTGAAAATCTTCCTTGAAGTCATTTAATGCTATCCCGGCCTGCTTATTAAATGCTCTTTGTGGACAAGACCTATCCAAACTTTGGATTTTGATAAGTATTCCAATCCCCACCCACAATAAAATAATAACCATCATACTGTGTTAAGATTGGATATAATGATGTTATGAAACTTTGTTGGTCATTACATGGTGCATATATATTCAAAAGTAAATGAGGTTTATCAAACGCATTATCCAATAAAGTAACATAACACCATCGCCCATTTTGATCCACTTTAGAGTCTAAAATCTTGTCTTTGTATTGAGTTTTAATAATTATAGCTACTCCAGCACTGTTTGTCTTACCTTCTGATGCCACTACCGCTCTAATCCAGTTCTTTTTCCTAATATCATCCCACTGATCATTTAACAAGTGTGTTTCTTGTAAAAATGCAAACAGTGGTTTGTCCTGTAGCAATATGTGTAGTAACAGCTTCCTCTTCTTCAAGTTCTGGAGCCCTTTAACGTTCCATGAGTCTAATCCACATTGACAGGTCTAATTATCCAATAATAGTATAAAAGGGAAATTATCCAATGGATATGTATTAACTGCATACTAAACATAATCTGGAAGCATTTCTTACATCCCGTCCCCAGCCAGTGCCTACCCACTTTACCCCTGGACCAGGACTTATATAGGTCTGGTATGTGAAAAAACATGAACAAGGTTAAAAACACAAACATGTTTAAAAGCTTCATGTAATAAAACTTAAAACATTTCCTAAACTTACAACCTATATATTCTAACTTAGCTACTACAAAGTCTAAACTAAACATTCCCTAACAAACACTGCTATTGCTCTACAGCTTATGTTCCAACTATTAATTAAATAAATCTCTATTGTAAGGTATTATTACCAATTAAAGAAAACATTTTAATATATTAACTAGCTACTTATACCTACCCCAAATACATCTTTTGTTACAATTGTTATTTATATACCACTTTTATTGAGAGAAAGAAAGAAAACAAAAAACAAAAACAAAAAAAAAAAACAAAACAAAACAAAAAAAAAAAAACAGACAGAAAAAAAAATAAATGCATCCCACATTATAATTCTGTACCATACACAGTGCCTGCAACTACCAATTATCAAAGTTTTGCAATTGCATGCTTTAATTCCTAACTATACTGACATTAGTTGTCTAATTAACACCACCCAATAGCCACTATTTACCTATTTATATTCATATATATAATGCTATACCTTGCACCCACTGCAGATATTGTAAAAATATAATTTGGTTCAAAACTATAAGCATAAGGAAAAAGAAACAGGAAAAACAGATGTTGTTATATGCTTCACGTACATATTCTAATGTTATTTACTTGTTAAAAAAAAACATTAACACATTATGTCAGTTCTTTTTAGCTTCTCAAACCAGGAAACCATCAGTAATACTCGCGACGGGGGACCGCCAAGAGCCGGACCACAGGAAGTGTTACATCGAAATCCACACTCTCAGCTGCATTCAAGAGATTTCCTGTTTACCACTCGACGGAAAAAGTTCGTAGAGGTCATAAAAGTTCGGAAAACGGCCAGCAGACCCTCGGATTATCGCAAACAAACAGTTTTATTGCTTTTACAGAGGCCTAAACGATGTAAGCAAGGAATAAAGGATTACCTAAGCCTCAAAGTATAGTAGATACTGGATCTGACCTCAAAAGCATGCCAGTCTCAACGGAAGTTTCTTCCAGCCCTCTGATGCAGGTAAAACTTTAAAAACCTTCAGAAACACTCCCTTTGCCTCGTTTTTAGTAGAAACAGAGTATTTAATCCCATCCACCATAAATGTAAGCACATAAGGATATTTCATCTGGAATTTAATTTGCTTGTCAATCAGAAATTTACAGTATGCAGATAAAGACTGCCTAGCTTGCCTTACTTGCAGTGGTAAATCCTGAGCCAGAGATATTTTATTATTTTTCCACATAACAAAGCCACCATTCTTTTTTGCAGTAAAAAGTATTTTGCTAACATCTTGAAAGTTCAATATCTTAACATATACAGGTCTAGGCATATTAGAAGCTTGTACCTCTCTCAGTGCTCTGTGTGCCCTTTCGATAACAATTTGTTTCACTCCATCAGCATCATTTAACAAAACTTCAAGTATTTGTATTATAGTTGGTATTAGCTCTGCATACTGAATGTTTTCAGGGATCCCTCTAATAATAATATTATTTCTCCTAGACCTTGCTTCTAAATCAGTAAGTTTGCTTTGCATGGCTTGTAATTCCACATCATGTACTTTTGTTTTCTTCTCCAGCAAGTCTATTTTGTCCTCGGTTTCTGAAATTCTAGCCTCTGTTTTGTCCATTCTCTGCAGCAACTGATTACATGAAACTCCAAAAGTTTGTATTTGAGTAGTCAGGTCCTTTAAAGCTTCTTGTATAGGCAACAAAGCATGTTTGATATTGTCCATGTTCAGTGGCTGATAAGTTTTAGATCTAGCCTCTGGTTTCTGTTGTTCCTGCTGTCTAGTAATTCTTTGTTTTTTCGCACTCCCATCCTTTACTGGTGACTGTAATTCCGACAGCTTTGTTTTGGTAGTAGTTGTTTCCATGCTTTTTCCTTCTTCTGACATTTTCCTTTCCCCAAGCTGACAGGTAAAATGAAGAATGCAGACAGTTCTTTGTTTATTTCTCTCTTCAGAGCTAGCTAATCACTTGGAATCCTGATAGATAAAGACTTTTTTTCCACTTTTTTCCTGGTTATAGATTAATTAATTGTAGATGCATCTTTTTTGACTTTAATTTGATGTTCAAATCTCTTGGTATCGACTCAGGTTACAGATTTTTCTCAGGTTTATTGAGGAGCTGCAGGTCAGCAGTGTTTACAGAATGGCAGCCATCTTTGAATTCCATGAACTGGAATTCTATTCCAGAGCGAAGGGAGCCTCTGGGTTATGAACCTGTCCCTCCAGCAAGTTCTATTTATTTCTGTGCTGAGGTTCAAGTCCCTCGAGCATGTGGCTCTAAGGGATTTAGATTTACTGAGGTGGAGCATGTCCATTAATTCTGGATTTGACATAGCTTTGTATGTCAGGCATAGATCACCTCGAAGTAGGCGGTATGCAACTGAGTAGAGCTGGAGTTTTTTTAACCGAGCAGCATATGGCATCTGTTTGAGACCCTTGATTCTCTTGGTGAGATACTTTTGGGGTCTTTCTAATTGCTGCAGGTGTCGGGTAAGGTACATCCCAAAAGGGGCTTTGTATTCTATGATGGGCCTGATGAGGGATGAATAAAGGGGCATGATTACCTCTCTTGATCTAGATGTGAAACCCTTCGTGATGAGGTGGGCTATGTAGAAGGTCTTTCTAACCACTTTGGCAATGTGGTTTTCAAAGGAGAGATTGTTATCAACTTGGGTCCCCAGGTCCCTAATAACTTTCTCTGTACTTAATGGGTTTCCGCCTATGTGGTAATTTGTGGGCACATTGTTTTTGCCAAAGGGTATGACTATACATTATTTGGCATTTAGCTTTAAACCATGGTGCTGGCACCAGTTATCTGTCTCTGTGAGACCTTTTTGAAGGATGTTTGTGTCAGCTGGAGAGTTGATTATGGCGCCCAGTTTGCAGTCGTCTGCGAACTTGGTGAGCCATAGTCCTCCCACGTTTGCCTGTACCTCGGAAATGTATATACCGAACAAGAGTGGTCCCAGGACAGAACCCTGTGGGACGCCACTTGTGACCGGTTTCGAGTCTGACATGGCTCCAGCAACTCTCACTCTGTGGGTTCTGTCTTTGAGCCAGTTTGCGACCCATCTTGTGACATAGGGGTTTATATTTAAGCTGGATAGCTTATCTATGATGCCCGAGTGGGGTATTGTGTCAAATGCCTTTGCAAGGTCCAGATAGGCTGTGTGGACTACCTTCCCTTCATCTATGGCTTTGGTGACTGTTTCAAAGAAGTCAACCAGGTTCAAAAGGCAAGATCTGCCCTTGACAAAGCCGAACTGGGTAGGATCTAGTGTCTGTAGGTCCCCAATGTCTTTGTTTATGAGCTCCATGATGATCCTCTCCATAGCCTTGCAGACTAAGCTAGTCAGGCTTATGGGGCAATAAGTTTCCAGGGTCCGTAGAGGCTCCACCTTTGTGGAGTGGGACCACTGTTGCTGTACGCCATTCTGTGGGCACATATCCTGTAGTGAGGTTGAGATTGTATAGCTGTTTTATTTGAGGGATTAGTTCCTCTTGTAGTTCATGTAGGACGCCATCTGGTCCCATGGAAGCAGTGTTTTTTGCTTTGGAGAGGGCAGCCTTCATCTGAGCATCTGAGATGTTTGGGAGACAGTCCTCTGCCGGGATAGATACTTGCTCTTTTGGGAGAAGTTTGCACTGAACCTGTCTGCCAGGATATTGGCTATGTCTGTGGGTTCAGTGTATTTTTTGTCGTTTAGAATCAACTCAGAACAAGTATGGGAGTTGCATCCCAGGTTTCTAACATAACTGAAAAAAGCCTTATGATTGTCTTTGGTGTCCTGTGCAATTTTTCTCTCAAGCTGGCCTTGGAGGATTTTATGAGGGATCGTAATTTTTGCTAGTACTGATCAGAGATGCCTTCCCTATTAGGGATTTTGCTCTATCATGTAGTAGCTTCCTCCTTCTGTTGTACAGTTTATTTATGGCAGGGGTCCACCAGACTGGACGCCTGCCTTTGGATGACTGGGTCTTGGTTTTGTTTGGGATAGCATGATCCATGCATTCCTGGAGATGTCCGTAGAATGCATTTATATAGGATTCTGCAGTTTGGGCTGTAGTTTCCACTGGCCCTGGGACCTTGAAGGATTCCACTTCGGTTTTGAGAAGTGAGAAGTTCGCTTTTGAGAAGTTTTTCACTGTGGTTTTCTGGGCTGGGGGTGGGGTCGGGATGTGAACATGCAGTGAAATTAATTTATGGTCTGATCTTACCAATGAGGGATATACTTCTGGTGTGGAGCATAGAGTCCCCATGTTGGTAATGATCAGGTCTAGTATGTTGTCCCCTCTTGTGGGACTGGTGACTAGTTGTTCCATAGCATTTGAGTTTATAATTTCCAGGAATCTTTGGGCTAAGGTGCTGGGGCTTGAGTAGTGCTCCCAGTCAATGTTTGGGTAGTTGAAGTTGCCCAATATAATGGTGTTCGGAGAGATCTTCATGTTCTCCAATGTTTTCAGGAAAGCCGAATGGGATTCCTGACTTTGAGAGGGTGGTCTGTAGGATGCTATAAACTGAAAAGCAGTCTTGCCCAATGTTAGTTGCACATGGATGGTCTCCGATACTTCGTGCAATGCCACTAACCTGGAGGTGTGGACATCCTTGATAAATATGGAAACTCCCCCTCCTTTTGTGGTTTGGTCCGGGTTTTGGGGCCGAAAAGCATGATATGAGGTATAGCCTGGTAGTGCTGGGGTGCTCTCTGGAGCCTTGAACCAGGTTTCTGTCACTGCACAGATATCGATGTTCTCCATACTGAGGAGAGCTTCGAGTGCGTGCATCTTGAGGTCAAGACTTCTGGCGTTTAGCAGCATTACCCTTAGTTTCTTGTTCCTTGCGCTGTCTATGGGGGTGGGTTTGACTTTTGAGCCTTGCCTAAAAAAGGCACTATGGGGGTGCAATGTTAAGTACTGAAGTACCAAAGATTTGTATTACACAATAAAAGGTAACCATACCCACTACTTTTCTTCAAAGTCTTTTACTCAATTTTAAAGCAGATATGTTACAGTTACTGTAAAAGCACGGAGTTGTGGAATAATATCACTGATGCAAAATAATGCTTCATCACTTTTGCATTAAATATCTGTTGTTTGCAGCACTTCTCATACTGACTAAATAACCAACAGCAGAATACAGCAAAGTTAAGAGGAAGATACAATCATGAAAGACAAATTAAGGCTCTCCCACACACACACACGCACACACACACTTTTCCTCATAAGCTCTTGCTTTAAGAGAGAGCCACCTTGCCTGAGAATTTGCCATTTCACAAACCTTTGCCCCTTTCTACCTCACCCTCAGCTAACTTGCCCAAACTCTTTACCTTGATGGTGCACTCCCTGCTCCCCTCTTGCTCTGGGGAACATCCCCCCCAAATGACTGCAGTACTCTGCTTAGCCTTTAATGCTTCCATAGTGCTCCCCAAATGCAGACTACCTCCTCAAATTCTGCTAAGTGTTCAGCAGTCTCCTACCACTATTATGAGCGGTCTTTGTCATCTAATATTCGGTCTACTTACTTTAGTCTAGCCAGTCCTCTAGTACTGACTCTTTACCCTGCGTTCTCCCTTTCAAATGAATCACTTTTTTGAAGCAAAGCTTCCAAACAATTGTCCCAGTACTGAAGTCTTCATCAGCACCCAGTTATCCTCTTCACTAAATTATGACATCTGCAGCACTTCCACAACTCTTTCCACCTCCAAGTCCCTGATCCTCTCTCATATTCCAACATGGTGCCCATAAGAGTCTTCCACAATGCTTTCACTGCTTGAGAAGCCCACCAGACATGTACGTACCCTGCATCTTATTCCCTACAATCACCAGAAATCCACTTCTGATAAATCTCATCATTTTTTTCAACCTAGTTAGCACCAAGTACCATTGGTGCAGAAGACACATCTTAGCATCACAGTACCGGACATCATCTGATTAGCTTTCCCATACACCTCTCGTGCTTCATGTCATGCTATTTCATTCTTCTCCAATCCCCCTTTCCCCTGGGCTTGAGAAATTCTACCTCCTACTGCACCTTTCCTCTAGTTTATTCAAAGCTACACTATACCACTTTCATCTTTCACTCCACCCATCTCCATCACTACTTACCTTGTGTCCAACACTATCAACACTTCTAACTCTTTATACTGTAGCCATGTCCCAACAAAAATCTTGAGTTCTGCCCTTATAACATCAAATCCTTTAAAGACTCATTGTGTACGTCTGTTCTACATATTCTGGACACACACACACACACACACACACACACACACACACACACACACACACACACACACACACACACACACACTTCCATTTTTTTTTAGCTCTAAGGCCCCAGTTGATCTTACCACAACCACTAGACTTCCTCTAGCCCAAATGCTCCTCCCAAAGTCCAACACACGGCCTCCACCTTTCTCTCCCCAAGAATTTCAGCCTCTTTTCCATGAAATAATCTAACACCCTCATTCCATTTTCCACTATTGGCCAATCCAGCTATACAGTGCTTCACTCCCATTTCAAGTTTCTCACAGAATATCTTCTGAAAATGGACATACTCCACCCAATGCATTGCATTCCATTTTTCTGCCCTAGACTTGTACCCTTCTACCTGCAAATCTGCCATAAATCTCATGGAGTCTTCTTGGTCCACTATCCATGGGGACCATATATCAAGTAAAGGATCTACTGGGGGGGTCATCATCTTCAATAGTCCAATCTTAGCAGCCAGTCACTGATTCCACCCTTCAGTTCACCTATGGAGTTCCCCCTTCATTTTTGCCACAAACTATTAATAAATCCTACACTGTGTTTCTTCTTATGTAAAGAATAAATTCAATCTCAAATACTTAATGGCTAAGCCCACAACCATCACCTCCCACTCTTAAGAGCCATCAAAGATGATCAGGGTGAAATTCCACAGCCATGATCCCCCGGAACCACTGAAATGCACCAGAAATTGTTGGCATTGTTGTTTCAGTCCTCAGAAGGATAACTATGCAATCATCTGCAAAAAAAGAGGATACCAACCTGCTTCCCCAATTACTTCCTGCTCCAAATTCCATCTCCAGATTTTAGGCCTAGACTTCTTTCACCAGAGAAAGACAAGAAGAAAAAAAAACTTGTCTCTTGTTCCACAGTGACACCTCATAAAGCCCATTTAACACTTGGAAAAGTTTAATTCCTAGCACTACTTCTTACAAAACATTCTAAGAAGAAAAACAGCAGTCTGAAGTGAAATTTGTAATCACAGTTCAGGATGCTTGGAAGTGCAGCTTACAGCAGCAAAGCACAGAACTGCACAATGCTCCTCAATCAGCATCAAGCAAATTCAAACAGTCAGCCAATCAAAATGCACACAGTGGAGCAATCTACAACAACCAGATGTGCTCAACAGCATCCATTACCATTCCTCTCACCAATGGCAAACACAACTGGCAGTCCCAAGCAAGATTTGCTAAGAACATCCCAGGGATTTCAAAATTACCTGAAATGCAGCTTCCAGGTGAAAAATCAGCTTCAATGTATAGCACTTCTTTGGGGAAGACCACCACACCTAAAAAAAAACTACTACTCAAATTACCCCCTCCCCCTGATACCATCATTAATTACCTTACAGGACCACAGAGTTGCCTTTGGACACCATATATGAACCATACTTGGAAATCATTCTACCTAGCCCTCTAGATAAGTCTTTGTCTACTTCTACTCTTCCCTAATCAGGACTATAACAGAATACAATGCCCCCTTCTGCAGGTACTGCACTAAACGAATCATCCAGCTTGAAAGGCCATAATACTTCCTCATAAATGACATCCCGAGTATTGCCCTCTTAGCTATACAAATCAAGTAAATGTTCTGTTAAGTTACTCCACTTACTCCAGGCTTCTATTTGCCAAGCAATGCGTAGCCTACAGGACTATGAAAGACCCCTCCTATCTGATGATCTAAAAAAATGAAACCACCACCAATACCTGCTTTTAAGGATATAAATCTTCATCACAGTATAAACAGAACCTGATGGGGTGATAGATAGCTGTCCCAAAGGATTTCATACTTATAGAACATGTTCACACTACATGTCAAACAATTTAGCTCCCAAACTCTTTTTAAAAATCAGCCTTGGTGACTGGATGGGGATAAGTAAAATCATCACTGGATTGTGCAGTCTGCCTCTTATAGACAGGGGAAGCAAATACCTAGGTTTTTCACTGGGAGGCTCCTAATGGTCTAATGGACTGACTGCCAAGTAATAAATCATGAACCTAGAAATACCTGCGCTGCAGCCCATTACCCAAGTGCTGGTGCTATTCATAACCCTTTCAGTTCTCCTATTAACAGCCACTAAATACTGAACTTGAGGCCTTGCTGATGTCCAGATGGATTATTTACTATTACATTCATCCTTAACCCCTTTTTCCCCATTTTACACATGGGATCGGGGTGTCACTTCAACAGTGACAATCTTCTTCAGCCAAGGTTTATATCGCCGGGTGGCTAGCCTTGCCACGGTAGTTTGTTTGTACCACTCACTCACACACACACTCGTACCTACAGCCAATTTAGAGTGTGTCCACTCCACCTACTGCATGTCTCAGGAATGTGGGAAGAATCCCCAGCACTTGGAGGAAATCCACACGACTGCAGGAAGGACATGCAGACTTCGAGAAGACACCCCAGCCAAGAATCGAACTGTAGAACCTCTTGCTGTGAGGTGACAACGCTAACCGCTGCACCACTGCAGCCACCGGATTATTAACTATTAGGATACATATTTCTTTACAATCTGTGATTTATATATCAGGTTAAAAGAAAGGAAAATACTCTGAATTAGACAACTTCATCCCTGCACGTCATTGTCCTTTAATCAAAAACAAAAACATGACCTTATCTTCATTGGATTTCCATTCTTCTTATCAGTTTCATCAAATTGTAAAATTCAAGGAAATTTTAATAAAACAAACAAGGTTTGCATGGTGCAAAAATTTACTGGTGCAACAGTTACCATCCATCCTCACTTTGTAAAAGTTATTGGATTATATTCTTTGGAACAATAGAGAACAGTTAACCAAGGTAAGTAATTACAATAGCATTATCTATACCTGATTATTTTCAATTATTATTTTTAAATTGGTTTCTATAATTAACCTGCTAGTTACTCACCCTGTGGAAACTCTGGCTATTATACAGTCATTTTTAGACAATATAACAGCCCCATATTGAGGGCGGCCACAGTAGTGCAGCGGTTAGCATTGCCGCCTCGCAGCAAGAGGTTCTCCGGTTCAATCCTTGGCTGGGATGCCTTCTGTGCGGAGTCTGCATGTCCTCCCTGTGGTCGCGCGGGTTTCCTCCCACATCCCAAAGACATGCTGTAGGTGGAATGGACACTCTAAATTGGCCCTAGGTGTGAGTGTGTGTGTCTGTGTCTGTGTCTGTGTCTGTGTCTGTGTCTGTGTCTGTGTCTGTGTCTGTGTCTGTGTCTGTGTCTGTGTCTGTGTGTGTGTGTGTGTGTGTGTGTGTGTGTGTCTTCTGTGGAAGGTTGGGCGCTGGGCTGGCAACTCGACACCGTAAAAACTCCACTGCCAATCATGAGCGGATAGGTGATCTGCTGTGGCGACCCCTAACTGGGAAAAGGAAGAAGAAGAAGATAACAGCCCCATATTGAATTAAAAATATGCGAATAGTGACTACAACAGTAGATGCTTGAAAACATCCCTGTGTCTTGAGTATTTCTTAAAACATGGATGTTAGCCTATCAATGGACACTGTAGCGGACTAAAAATTTTTAGCAGTGGATATAATTCACCCTCCGCAGGCCTCAGCTGGCTGTTCGAAGTGCTAGCCGCTAAGCCAGGAGCTGTGACTATCATATGACTTGCAGTGAGGAGCTTTGTGAAACAGATGAATATGACTTGCAGTGAGGAGCTTTGTGAAACAGATGAACCCACAATAAGACAAGCAGGAAAGACATAGCAGTGGTACACCCAAATCGTAGCCCACAACAGCAGTGCAAACTTGTATTACTCTCTTCCACTTCCCACACCAATAATTACACCATCTGAAGAAAATGCCTCTCTTACGATATTGCCATCATAGTATCAAGTCCCTCACCAGACTATGGCAAAAATGCATCTTTTACTAAACATCTGTGCCACAGTATCAGTAAAGGCAATACAATGCATTCTAAGGCTTCTAATCTGACTTCCAGAACATGTAGTACCCAGCTGAAAACATTCATCATATCATGGAGGCAACAATCAACCATAAGTCACCAAGACAACAAAACATAAATAGCAAACTTAAAAAAAATAAAAAGGGGGGGGGGGTGAAATGAGGGCATGCTATTGAAGATGAATGAATGGTAATGTATCAAAATATATAACAGAAAAACAATAGATGTGACTTTAGGTGTATTCTTTTAAACACCAGGAAATAAATTCACCGCATATAGCAGTTAAGCGCATTCACCTTGCATACAAAAATCAAAATACTTCTTACTGTTAAAGGAATGCGTGTTGACGGACTGTCTGCTGCAGTCGGAAGACATTATTATGTACTGCCTTGTTCTCAGACACAGCAGAGATGAACAGGTTTCTTTTTTTCTTTACTTTTTTGGTTTTATACTCGCTCAACTACAAACAGGACCGACATTTGGTCAACTGGCACCCTAGGCAAAAGGTCTCCACAGTGCCCCCAACACCACCCTGTGTCCCTATCCTGGTCTACCAACACCATTCAGATTACCGGAAAAGTGCCTCAGGCGTCCTAGGCAGTCGCCTAGTTGGCCTACGGATGGCCATGACTACAAAGCTCTGTTTAGAGTGTGTAAAAATGGCAGCCATTTGCTTTTTCTTTAGTAATTTTTCCATGAAGTGTCGGATTTGTTTTTCACCAGGCATTACCTGTACATTAATACTCTGTAAGAGAACATTTGTTCTCCGATCAGGATGAAGATCTATGCATAGTCCATTCTCTAAGTACACTTAACAAAGGCATTCTGTCCTACTCTTTACTCCATTCTAACTTTCAATCAGAGCTCTAGAACCCTAACACTGACTTAGGCAGTGTTCAGTGTTTTTTCAAAAAAACCTAAAAAGTCACAACATACAACTTTAAGTTATTAAAACCATAACAAATACACTACTCATAAAACTGTGTTTTACCAACTCGCAGAGTTAACACAAGACAGAAACCGCAGAACAGCAGAGGCCCCATCTCTACCATTACCAAAGAACCACATTACTTTATGGTGATGATCCTGACTGTAGAACTTCATCAACAAAAACAGGACATTGAAACATCTTCATAATCAATCGGAAATTGTCTAAAACAAAAATACTTCATTCATTTAGCCAATCTCCAAAAGGCAATGTTCATGCTGTTCAATATGCATAAAATGCTTTCATCACTTGGCAAGGAGCTTTCTGTTACAGGCTATTCTATATTTTTCTGTTGAAATACCTGCAAAACTATGCCAGTAGGACAACAGGCACTGAAGCCATGAGTACTGGGGCCATTGCAATTCAGAGTGTCGTTGTGATGGTGTATAATCCCTCGTCCCTGCTAAAGGCATGTTATACTGCTCCACCTAAACATCCAAAAAAGGGTGGGTGGCAGTTGGTAAGTAACAACTCCTTCCTACTCCAGGGCAATCTCTCCTATTTTTTGCCAAAGATTCTACATCTAACTTGCAGGCATCTTAGATAACACACAACAAATCTGTTTGCCAATTCACACAAAAGAGAACATCAGTGCCTCAAATATACTGCTTACCTACTCATCTAAAGGCAGTGTTTTCAGCTTCCCTCAAATCTCAAACTTCTACATGCAGATCGCTGTCCATCATTTTGAACAACCTTTCATATTACAACCTGCCCCACTGCACTCTTCCATTTGTTCTTTTTTAGTTTACTCTACTCTAAACCAGCTCTTAACCTACATAAACCTGTCCCCTATTTATGGCCTAAATAATGGAATTCAGTTTCTTCCTCAACAACAGAATCTAAACCACTAGATGATTTTCACTCCTAGCTAAAGTCTATTCGGAAGGCTGTCAATGGTTAAACTGATGTTACTCAGTAATTGTCAATCAAAATCCTACATCAAGGGCTTACCCTCCACATGTCTGTTGATATACCCGGGGGGGGGGGGGGGTGAAATTATTTAGCTGTAATCTGTAAATGACATCACTGTCGTTCGCAGTTTACAGGGCTGCACTGTAACATTTTATAAAGACTGTTGATGGCACACTATATACCACTGTTACATAAACATTCTATTTGGAGAGCGGCATTTGGTTTTACAGAAATACTAGCAAGAGTTTGAGGGTGAAGAAACAATTCAGCAACAGCAAAGTTTGCTTATTTATTATTTATTTATTTATTTTATTTTACATTTGTTGACCGGGCTAGTCTAGCTGGATATATGTCCATTTTCAGTAGAGGCCCGGGGAGATAAGCTCCGAAATTAACAATTATAATGATACTAAATAAAATCCCATTAAAGAAATACATGTAAAGTAATTAGGTAAAATTAGATAAAATTAAGACATTGTTACTAGTGACAAAGTTATAAGATATAAACATGCAGTAGTTAGGAAATAAACAAAATATTGTAGCACATGACATACATGGAGAATACTACAAAATGTACAGAGAGTAGGGATATAGTAAAGTAAGAAGAAAAGTAAGTATATATATATTTTTTTTTATCAACTTATTTCAAAAGAATAGTGAAAGGACAGAGTCTGCAGAAGTTTATGCTGGCATGGTTTAAAACGGAGTAAAAAAGACAAATTTATGCCAGCATTGTCTGCAAGGTAATGAAAAAAATGAATATTGCTAGAAGCCACTCCTGACAAACTAGCTAGTCTCAATATTTTTCAATTCTTAAGTGCATTTGACATGTTCCTGCTTGGTTACAAAATGACAATGACTTGCTAGCCAGTTCTGCAATTGCTCAACAGCACTGGGCATCCTGTTTTCAGAGTAAGCCAGAAGACTGCAGTAAAATACAGACTATTACTCAATTAACATCTATGGCCTAGACAGTGGGCCTAACTATTCAACTAAATAATGCAAACTCCCTCCTCCCCACTTCCTGATGCCAGAATACTTGTGTTTCTGCAGGTTACAGCAGATTAATTATCATGGGCTCAAGCTCAATGCCAAGAAATGTATTGTTATCCCCTTTGGGAAAAAACATGTATCCATGAATTACCATATAGGTGGCAGTACACTAAACACAGAAAGTGTGATAAGAGACTTAGGGGCACAGGTGGACAGTGGTCTCACCTTCGATAACCACATCGCCACAACAGTCAGGAAATCCTTCTATGTGGCACACCTCATCACGAAGGGCTTTTCATCCAGAAAAAAGGAGGTCATTGTCCCACTGTACTCATCCCTCATTAGACCCATTATAGAATACAACGCCCCATTTGGTATGTACCTCACAAGACATCTGCAAAAACTGGAAAGGCCTCAGAAATACCTCACTAAAAGAATCACAGGCCTAAAGCAGATGCCCTACGCTGACCGCCTTAAAAAACTCCAGCTGTACTCTGTCGCATATCGTCTGCTCAGAGGCGATCTCTGCTTAACATACAAGGCCATGTCAAACCCAGAGCTGTTGGACATGCTACACTTAAAGAAATCCCAATCTTTCAGAGCTACACACTCCAGGGATCTAAACCTTGTCATCACAATAAACAAAACATGCTGGAGGGATAGGTTCCTGACCCAGAGACTCCCCAGACTCTGGAATAGATTGCCCATACATGTCAAGCAGAGTGCCTCTTTGGACCTCTTCAAGAGGAACCTTGACGATTGGATGGGAGAAAGGAAATTCACCCCAGGGATCACGTCAGTCGCCCTGCTAGACAGGGGTCCAGGAAAGTAAATAATGTGGGAAGAAATAGCCAGGGAATTGTTATGGCTAGGCTTGTATAGGCCCTAGGGCTGACAGCCTAGTACCAACCTATGAACCTATGCTATATCAATGAGGTTTTGTTTGGTAAAGTCAAGGTCCCCGCTGGTAGGTCAAGCCACACAATAAACTGCTGCAAAAGTAGCCCACTGCCAATAGTGAGGACACAACAACTACTCTGAACCGTCTTATCAAAAACTCTCAACAAAACATCTACAGTGAATTCTAAGCCGTGAATACCTAGTATCCAGATCTCTAGCATGACACTACACATACCTTCTCAGGCAACATGTATTCAGAAATGTAGATAGTGGCAACATTAACAGCACACTCGGGGATATGTACACACGCACATACCAGGCAGAACATGCATCTCTCAAAAAAGGAATTAACATGACAACATAAACCACAAGGAAAAATTTAAGTCATCAGCCACAAAACTGTGAAATCAGGAAATTAAACACTTTGAGGAAATTGTGTTTAGTCATGCTGTACTGCATGTACACCATTTCTGCCATTAGTACTGGGGCCACTACAATATAACCCCAAACACTGTAATCTGTCAAAATTAATGCAACACAATTCTCATTCTGCACCAAATCTAGGGTCATTCCCAATCCACCCTAAGAGTCATTATGACCGTGTATAATCTTTCACTTTTCAACACAGATGGAAACCTTGCTGCAGCTAAGTTCATATGTATACAGGGAGATGCTGCTGTGAAATCATTCTTCACATCACAGAAGAGAAGTGCATTCTTTAAACTTCAGCCATTCTTCACAAGCCAGCTAAACTTCTGATAAACCACACATGTGCCTACACCAGTGCTACCAAAGCCAGAAACCACACCCCTAAGCCTAAACAGACAACAAAGCTGAACACCACACTATACATTTGCTGTGCCTGATGTGATGCTCAGGTACTGCTTTGCTTTTCTGTACTGAAGAATGCAGGTGTGTTTACAACCTTTATCTGCAGCATACACTGCAGGAGTGAATGTGCAGTTCAACAAACATGCAGACTACCACGTAACATATATTCAACCTGCTTTAAAAGGACAGATAGGGGAACTGACCGGCTTTACAGGGGGAAGGGTAAAGTCACAACTGAAGAAGCAACCTGAGCATGAAGGGCCCCCTCTAAAAGTTGTTTTCATCTTTTCCAGTTAGATTCTCATCCTCCAGTTTACTCAATGTAACTTTTCCATCCCTAACGTCAGGCACTCCCAGACCCAGTCACCCACCCTCAGCATCAAAGGATGTTCTCTCTCCTCACAATCAGGTATTACCTCACATATCTGCTGAATCAGAATGCACAACCATTTTATTTTAAGCATAAAGACGAGTCCTGACACAGCAAAAATTTTTTTAATGCATTGTCTCCTATCGGCTCCATTTGCCTCAATTTTTAAGTTTTAGAATAAAGGTTTAACAATACTGCACATTTTTTTATATTTGCAACACAATGGGCTTCATCAACTGCACTAAACATTTTCAAATTTCCTTATTGCAGCACTGTTCAAAATGAAGGAAAATAAAAAAAAATACAGTAAGTTTGTTTTGATTAAGACGCTGCTTTTTTCATGAAAAACAGTCTCTGAACACTTTGCAAAATTCTGGGATATACAGGTTCAACACTTTTCTGATTGCACAAGAATGTTTCTTTACATGTTGTCTGGGTACACAGAAATGCTCACAAATGTTTTGTCATCCTCTTACTTAAACCAAATACAAAAACATTCTTAAGCACAAAGTAAGAAGCACACACAAGTAGATGCATTCTTATTACACAATAAGGCATGAAGGTGGAAGGCAAAAGCCAACTTAAATATATCTCGCAAAGGAACATTATTAGATTTAGAGCAGTCTAGGTGACAATACCCCATAACTTAGATGATCAGTGCAAATTCTGTTAGACTGATTGTGCCCATATAAAAGGGGCTTTCCCCATAATGTATAGGGCAGAACAACAAATTAATACATACTATTACCGGTCTCCTGGGTGCCTTAAATATAGCATGACATGATGCTAGAATGGGATACTTTTAACTATGAGGTGAAATGAAACACCATCAACACCACAAGGAAACTAGCAAATGTTCAGACTAGAGAAAAATTTGTGGAACAATACCATGAAAAATCCCATCAACAAATTGCCAAACATTTTAGCAAGGTAATGTCTGAAATGAAATGGCTCCTGTGGGAACTAACAGCAGTACAGAGCGAGAGAGAAAGAGAAAGGCTTATTCCAGATGATTGCAAACTAAGCATTCTACTGCCAGAATACTAGAACAAAGGAACATTCACAACTGTGGAAGTATACAGGTAAACCCTGCCACACTGCATGAAATTGCTGGACACAGTGACAAACACACAGAGTATTAGAAAGTAATATGTGTAATGAGCAATTCATTTTAATATCAGGATGCAGCCCACAACTGCCTCGATGTTTACGGTGAGACAGACAGTGCACAAGATGCTGTTGAGGAGGAGAGTGTCCAAACGGGCATTCCTAGACTTCAAGACGTATATGACAAGGTCCAAGGAAAGCTGATTTGGGCAGTCCTGCAAAGGGTACAATGACCCAATGACACAAGTACAAGCAATGTTCAGACTCACAGGGGTGTTACGAGTTGATGTATATCGGTGTTCATCTCTGAGCCAACTGCTGGTCAGGATAGACTACAATAGTAAACTGGTTGTAAGATCAACAATACTACTGTATGCAGATGATATGGCATTACAAGCAAACTCTGACCAGGAACTTAAACGACAGGTGAAAAGGAATGCAAAAGTGAAGGCACATGGGATGATACTAAGCACAGACAAGACAGCTGCCAAGGCTGCAACTAGGGGAAATTAGAAGAAGCTGACAATTGAGATAGATGGGAAAATAGTGTAACAGGATAAAAGCTTCAAGTATCAGGGAGGGGTGGTTGAGAAAAAGGGAAGTCTAAAGGGAAGTGTGAATAAGGAGATCAAAACTAGAATCAGAGGGGATGCAGCCAAACTACAATATCTGTCAAGGGTAGAGCATGACAGACAAATGCCAAAGAAGTTGAAAAGTAAAGGTTTTGACTTAAAAATATATTCAACCTCACTTAATGTAGTATTTAACCACTTGATAAAGAGAGAACTGTGGAACTGATGAGGAGGCATCCAAGAACAAATAAAATTTTACAAATGAGAACCTTGTCACATATCAGAAACCTTGGTGCTAGAATACATTTTTCAAACAAAAAATGCAGTCTGAAAGTTAGTTTCATAAAACATGGAAAAAAGTATTTTTAAAGAAAGACAAAACCCATCACAGCCCTACTATTTTTACAATTAATACCAGTACTGTTGTACCTTAAGGACTAAGGAGTTGAGTAACAAGACCCTCGCACAGGAACTACCTTTGAAAATGTGCAAAGGTAGCATAATGTCAACATCCAAGAATTTGGAATATGACAAAGTGAAGGGGGAAAGGTTACTATGGGTCCCACAGTCTCCACACAAAAAAAAAAAAAAAAAAAAAGCAAGCATATTAATATATTTAAAGTTTTGGTTCACCCGTTAACAACTGTAGACATACAGATTATTCCTGTATATATAGGGAAAGCAGCTACTCTATCACATCAGATACAAATCATTAAATTCTAACACTTTCATCTGAAATGAGGGGAAATTAAGTTGTTTTCATAAAGAAGAAAATGATATGGAATTCTGGCCCACTAAAGTTCAAGTAGTCTATTAGCAGATTTGCCATCACAAGAAGAAACTTGGTTTAGTACCTCTTATGGAGGTTTTAAAAGTAAAACTAAATTACGCAAATATATTAACATTTAAAAACTGTTTTAAATCCCCCTGAATACATTTTTGATACAGACTGGAAGCCTGTTTGCAAACCTCAAGTATATGAAATGTCAAGTGTATGCAACACATAGTAGAAAATGTGGTCATCTAATGAACACAACCAATTATTTAGGAAACATTTACTTAAAAAGTAACAGCTTTAGCTACATACTTCCTTTTATCAAGACAGGTATGAAATTCAGTCCCCAAACCTTGGCCTATAAATTAAAATGCATGTTAGGAATGCTACTTCACAGAAATTCAGGATCACTTTTCTATGGTTAGAATATCATCACCACCAGACTAACACCCCCCCTCCCAAAAAAAAGTAATTTTCTCTTCAACAGACAGAATTCAGAGAGGTCTGCGGGAATACACCAATAACTGCAAAGGTTTAATCTGTGGTGCAAGGCAATGGATCAAAAAGGGATAACTAACATACAATGTCTGATGAGGAAAGCACAACATACTTACTATACTTGCAATCTGACTTACTTATTTCAGTAGGACAAAAAAGATCAGATTGTAACCTCAACCATATGGAAAATCATGGAACGGAGGACGACAGCAGGGCACAAGACCAAATGCAAAATGGATGGGGATTTATGGCTATTAGATCAGAAACAGACTGAGACCAGTATGGGAATGGAGAATGGACATTGTCATAGGGATGACTGTAATTGGGGGTATAGAGAACAGAGAAATAAGAAACTGGCAAATGATCCACGGTATTGGGAGCAAATGTTTAGACAGGAAAAGGTAATAGAATGGGAAGAGGCCAAGAAGACAGTTACTTTACACTATGAATTCCAATAACAGTGACTTAAATTTACATTATCTTGCCGATATCAATTATCCTTCAATGAGCACACAAAATCAATGAGCACACAAAAAACCACAGCAATTACCGGACTGCCACTTCCTCTGTATGGTGCACTACGTTAATACCTCACAAACACACTACCTAGCCATACCCCCATTAAACATTCACATCACACCCATGCCAGCACCCAACTCACGTACATCAAAAATATCAGGGTCCCAGTACCTCATCATCTCCAATTTTAGTAAAAAAAACCCTAGTTATACCCAAAAGTACACTTTCCAAAAGTACTACTCAAATTCAGTCCCAGTGTCTTTATACTTCTACTGAGTCCTCAATGAGCCCACACCAGGACCACTTAACAACAATGCCTCAAATTAAACCAACAAAGTGTCATATTACCTGATCCCTCTAACGACCACAGTATCAAGAACAAAATCGAGCAAATCAATGCCTTTCCCATACAACATAATTTTGACATAAGAGCTATTACAAAAACGTGGCTAAAACCTACTACCCCTAGTCTTCACCACCTCTTACCAAACTACTCATACTTACAAGATTACAGACCAGGCAAAACCATGAGGAAGAAGCATCAATTCTCTTAAAGACAATCTTAACCTCAAAATCATTGCACAAACTAACAGCAAATCAGAATCGGATCCTAACTGAATAATTTAAAAATTTTATCAAACCCCTTGTTATAACCTACATCCACCAGCCTCACTACCAAAATGTAATACCTTCATCCAACAAATACATGCCAAAGCTCCCAAGCTGTAACAATTATTCTTGGAGACTTTAACCTTAAACACTTAGGACCAAATGCCACTGATATGTCAGAAGTCCAGGCCAGCTTAAGTACTAACCAAATCAAATCTGAAGCCACTAGACCTAACCCGCAATACAACAGGCATGCCTTACTAGATCTTGTAATAATTAATAATCTTACAATGACATCTTACTTCACAGTACATACACCTCCCCATAACTTTCTCAGTACATAATCTAACACCTAGACTTATCACTACAGACCAAAAACCATTCAGAATATTACTAAACTTAAAAAAACACCTTGCCACCTTTGACCGATATCACTTATTTGCCATAAAAGATCCCAACGAAGCAGTCAACAACCTTACCAATACCCTTAACTGCACTTGCAAAACAAGTTCTTTCCCTTCGTACAAAGGCTAATTCAACTTCATAAACATGACCCCTCTAACACCCATGATATCTAACAGACTCAAACACCTTGCCAAATTGGTAACCATTTGACATGTCAGGACCAGCTACAGAGAGTCTTGAAATGCGGCGACTGAATGACAGAAAGATCAGAGTTACATATACTAAGTTTGAGATGCTACTTCTCAGAATATTCCCTTTTTTCTAAGGTATGGCGATCTCGGAATTGGTATATGTAAGTTCAGGGCTAGGGGGTTCAGTTAATTAAGTTAGATGAAGGAGTGCAGAACAAGAACACTCATCCATCTACCTACCTAAATAAACTACTTGAAACTTCAACAACGCATCTTTATTCCTCCCACAAGGAAGGCATCACAGAGACAGTCTCCTGGATCTGCTAACTAAAGTGACTTTACCTGAACTAATCATTTGTATGCTGTACTCTTAAGGGAAGGTGGAAACTTCTGCTCCATTTGATGGAACCTCATTAGTTTCTTGTTCTTTGTTCAACAAAAACAAGTCAGTGACAAGCTATCTCTTGCTGAATTTGTTGATTTTTTTCCACCCCCCCCCCCCCTTGGCCCTTCCTGCTTATCCACACTAATCTTTTTCTTCCTCCTTTAACATTCTGCTCTGAATGATCGGCTTTATATGTACGCGTACTCATAGTACTGACACTTGTAACTTCCTAATGCTCTGCTGTATGGGTACCCTACTACAGTGAACACATATGTAAATATATGATAATCTTATTCACCTTGGATGCTGTTCTTACTTATGTCACCCCTAAATTAAAGTAAAGTCAAGTGCATTTATAAGCCATGTAGCTGAAACAACAGTATGTCCTTTAGTAATCACCTGTGTATACCCCATGGGCCTCCACTGCAGGAGGTTTAAGGTATTACACAGTGAAGACTCCAGTTGTGCTGGGTATTTCCTGTTTTTTTTGCTAAATGGTTTGTCTATCTAGAGTTGTGCGACTTCAGTCATACCTGAATTCAGAAATGACATGCATAGTCTGCCCCTGTGGTTCTTAAATTTTAAATTATATATATATATATATATATATATATATATATATATATATATATACATACACACACACATATACATTAATTATATATATATATATATATATATATATATATACATACATACATACATACATACATACATACACACACACACACACACACACACACACACACACACACACACACACACACACACACACACACACACACACACACACACACACAGGTTCACTTTATAATTTCGAAATACTGAAATACCGAATGACAGTATTTCGAAATCATAAAGTCGAAGACTCAAAATCGTGAAAGTGCATAATCGCAAATTCAAATATCTCGAACTCACGGTTATGGCTTATGGTACATTGCGTGCGGTGTTGGGAGTGTATCGTGGTTCATGTTGTGTATGGATGTAGGTGCAATTGAAGGTAACGGAATGTTTTGAAAGTGTTTTGTGTGGGAGTTTGAGTGTGTCTGAATGTGTGTAAGTGTTGGATGTGTTGATGTATGTATATGTGTGATGTTTGTGTGTGTGCGAGGGACTGTGAAATGTGTGGGTGTGTGTTTCCTTTTTGTGTCTGTGCGATCTTGGAGTTAGTATATATAAGTAGGGGGGGTGTGGGGGTGCCAGGGGGCTAGGCCCCTGCTTACATGTAGTGTAGGTTTGTTTGCTTGTGTGTGTTCTGTTTGTTGTAGTGTGGGTTGGACAATGTACGTATTGTGGGTTGTATGGTGTGTATGCGTTCGTGATTGTGTGTTGTGCGACTATGTGCTTTCGGGATTATGGACATTCGACTTTATGATTTTGAAATACTGAAATTCGGTATTTCAGTATTTTGGAATTATAAAGTGAATCCATACATATACACACACCTCTCTCTCTAGATTTTTTATATATATATATATATATATATATATATATATATATATATATATATATATATATATATATATATATATACATACATATATATATATATATATATATATATATATATATATATATATATACACACACACACACACACACACACACACACACAGACAAAACAAAAAGTACAAGCTAAGGATTTCTGCTCTTTTCCATTTTCCCTTTCTGCTGACTTGCCCATATTTACTTTCTGAATCTTTATGGTTTCAAAATACAGCAGTCTTAGCAATTTTCATCGTGCTTTTCACTCTAGTAAGAGGTATCTATACACAAGTCCTACCTTTTTTTATATCCCTTAGGGTAGGTATTCTCAATATGGCTTTGCCTTCCTAAACATCTCTGCCAACTAATTTAGCTTTACAGAGCAAAATTCCCAAACTGCCTTCTCTGCGTTCCCTATTTTCACATGATCATAGGAGATTACTAGGCTAACAATCTGGAGGTCATTTTCAGCCTAGCTGTTTCATCCCAATGTAATACCATGAAAATGTTAGTCAATATACAAGATTGGATTTAGTGATGACTGCCCGCATCCAGGAAGGTTGTGGGCACTATTCCCGGTAAAATTTTACGGCGCCCCATCCACTTCTCCAGGTTGCTCTTGAACAGTGTCATAGAGGTGCTCTGTTTTACATGAATTGGTAGCCTGTTCCAAAGATGCAGCAGTCGCTGGGAGATAAAGAAGGTATGCTGGAGGGACAGATTTAAATTGGAGGCCATATTTAGGTCCCTGGAACAGGTTGCCATAGTCCCGTCTGATTTACTGATATGCAGCAAGTTCATTAGGTTTGGGTCTTGAATTGCTCTGTAGGCCAGGCACAAGTCTCCCCTAAGAAGTCTATATGCCATGGAGTATAGTGACAGAGGCTTTACAGTCGGTCTGTGTAAGGCACATGCTGAAGCCCCTTGATCTTCTTTGTTAGAAATCTTTGAGGTCTCCCCAGTTGCTGTAAGTGCTTTGTACGTTACATACCAAATGGGGCATTATACTCAATTATGGGTCAGACTAGTGCAGAATATAGAGGGGTTATAACTTCTTTTTCTCTCGAGGGGATGCCTTTACTAATCAAGAGTGCTGCGTAGAAAGCCTTCCTTACTACAGTTGACACATGGTTGTCAAAGTTAAGGTTGCAGTCAACTTGTGATCCCAGGTCTCTTACCACTTCGTGGGTACTTAGGGTACTGCTGTTGATTTGATAGTGTGAAGGGACATTGTTTGTGCTGAAGGGAATGAAGATGCATTTCTTTGTATTCAGTTTGAGACCGTAACTAATATACCAGTCATTGGTCTACATGAGACCCTTCTGAAGTATACTGACATCATTTGGGGATTAAATAGCACTTAGTATGCAGTAGTCTACAAAGTTGGTCAACCACAATCCCTTAGTTTTGACGTGAACTTTTGAGAAGTATATCCCAAACAATAGCGGGGCCAGCACTGACCCCTGTGGCATCCACTAGTAGCGGGTCTGCTGTTTGATGTGGAGTCACACACTCTAACACTGTGCGTCCAGTTGGTGAGCCAGTTGGCAACCCATCTTACAATGAAGGAGTTTACATTCAGTTTGCTAAATTTATCAGTAAAGCTTGAATGTGGGATTGTGTAGAAAGCTTTTGCCAATTTAAGGTATGCTGTGTGTACAGATCTGCCCACGTCAATGGCCCTAGTCACATTTTCAAAGAAGTCCACCATATTTAACAGGCAGACTCTGCCCTTGACAAAGCCGAATTTGGTAGGATCCAGGGTTTGGAGGTCACCTATGTCTATTTATGTAGTCCACAATGATACGTTCAATAGCTTTACAGATTAGGCTGGTCAGACTTATGGGACTGTAATTCCCCAGGTCTGTTGCTAGGCCACAACTGTGGCGGGGAATAACTGTTGCTGTTCTCCATTCCGCAGGAACAAAGTCTGTGGTTAGGCCATGATTGAAAAGAGTACTCAACTGTGATGCTAGTTCATGCTTTATCCTGTTTAGAAGACAGCCTGAGATGCTGTTTGGTCCCATCGAGACTGTGTTTTTTGCCTTGGACAAGGCTTTGAGGACCTGCTCTTCAGATATGTAGGACAGGGGGAAGGTTTGTGATAAGTTAGGAGGGGATAATTTTCTTAATTCTTTCTTTCATCCCCCACCCCAATCAGCTAGATGCACAGTGAGTGGGGTAGAAAATGTACTACTAACATGAAGAAAAAAAACAGTGACATTTGTAAAGTGGATACTACAATTGCAAATGTAGATGTGACTAGCTACAATCAACAGGCCAAGCCGGCGATTATTTCCATTGTCCAGTCATTTCGTATTGTGTACCACTGTCTTACAGGGATGTTTGGGAGGAATCAAAGCTGCATGTGTGTTTTGGGGAGGAGGGTATGCATGCTAATGACTCCACTTGTCCACCTGACAGATGTCAAACTCTGAGCTATGTTCACTACCACTTCCTCAAAACCCTTTACACATTCTATTAGCCACTCTTCCTAAAGGCCCCCAAGGAGGGCAAGTTGAACCGATTACTGTTGAGGCAATATAACTCTCCAAGGTTTTTGAAAGCAATGGGCCTGTAAGGCACATAAAATAAAAAAAATAAAAAAAACTACAGATTACTGTGCATATCAGACTGGACTGCATCAGCATCACTGTTTTATGAATCCTGTTTTGAGCAAGTACTTACAATGAATCTGTTGTCCTAATGTTTGCTCGGCATACTCAAGGCTTCCCTGCAAATGTAAATATATCAAAGCCAATGCCATCAGGAGGAGAATCTCCTTCTACATTACATTTGCATGCTCTTTGTTAAGAAAAATGCAAACACAAGAACATACAGGCGTAACTGTAACGTAACTGCCCCAAAAAGGCTACAGAGTATCCACATACACCTTCAACATTTTCACTGTTAAATGGCAGCATTACTGTGCCTCACTCTTAACTGCTTGAGATGCCTCTTTTTTTTTTTTTTTTTTTTTTTCTTAATCACTTAAGCTGTATAACCTCTTTTGAAGAAACCTATTACTAAGAAAGACAACTGTTAATGTGAAAGTTTTATACAAGCATATTTATGCTCCATCACTATGGCTGTAACTTTCAGGCCCCTGGTTTTCCCAAAGGACGAGGAAATTTTCATCTGAATGTGAGCGTCAAGTCCCAAACACACTGATCCCAGACAATGAAGAGGGAGTACATGGGATGCAGACCATCATTCACAGCATCAAAGAGAATTTCTCAAGTTTTACTTGCACCCTTCAGGTCCCTAGTCAATGTCATAAGGCAAAAATAAATGGAGACAATCGCAGTATCATGCTCATTCAGTACAGCTGGATGCCTGGCTCTGTATGTTACATTAGTCAACTCTGCAGGCTGTTATTCCCCTGCCAACCACTAGGGGTAGGTCTAAAAGGCATTACGTACGCCACATGCCACAGCAGCTACCACTCCCAGGCTGGCACCTTCCATTACCCAGATCTGCTAAATCCAGGCTACTAGCTGTATATAATCACAGCCACAGCATCTATGCCTTTTGGGTTAACAGATGTGAATTAAACTAGGTTTGTAACTATTTATTCAGAACAATACTCACGCTTAAACATGACTTAGTTTTGTTACGAAACCTATTACAGTTACATATTGGTATTTCTAGCAACAGACTTTTACTTTATATTCCAAGAAAGAAAGTGATCACTTTCTGCCTTAAACTGTACTCAGGGGTATAGTACATGTATCAACACATACATAACTTTTCTTCTGATGGCAGTGGTTGTAAAACAGGAGCTCACTTCCCCTTCTCCAAACATATTAAAATTGTATATATCATATAGAAAAGAAAGAATTATAAACTGCCCAAGGTCCCAAATGTTACTGAATGAGAAATGGCATAAAAGAATTAATTCACTGACACTTATTCTAACTTACATGGCAAGGTAAAAGTACTAAGTGATGTCTACAAAAAACAGAGCAACAGGTTCAACTGAAGGAATACTATTGCCCTAAACACCAGAGCAGACTGCTACTCATCAGTATAACAGGACAAAGATTAACTCTACGCAGGCAGTCAAGGAGGTCTGGGCAAAAAACACACAGCTGAAGGACATGGCTGAAGCTATAAAGCCAACACACAGCTGAATGATACTACCGGCCTAAACAACATGGCTGAAGCTATAAAGCCAAACTGTTTTTTTTTTTCTTGTAGGGATAAAAGTCTGCTGCAAATCCTGCATGCAATCTCTCTTTGGATATAACCAATTCTGAGTCTACTCCACTTCTGGGGAAAAAATAGAGGTTTCAGGTGACGGTAAACAGTGCCATTCGGCCAAATGACTATTGCCCAGACACACAGCTCCCTAGTGCAGGCCCACTGGCTGTTACAGACATAAAGGGGGATTGTATTTCAGCAAGTTAAACCAAACAGGGCTGCCACTGAAAAGCAACAAAGCCATATCATCTGCCAAATGCAGAATGTATTTGCTCCATGCTTAGCAAATGCTAGGTGGATTCCTAGGATGCCTATTTCCATGTCATGCCAGCTCTACTGCAAAGGGTTTACTATGCTATATATAGGCTACTGATCTGCGAGAATCTTTAGAAGCCTAGTCCTGCATTCTCATGAAATTTATAGCCATTATTATTTTACTATGAATAACTCAGAGCCAGGCGCAACATTTACATGTTACCCTTATCTGTAACGGACAATAGTGCTAAACCAGGGAGTGAATTTGGGGTTTCCCATTCATCTGTCTAGATTACATTTGAATAGTGTAAGGAAAGTATTTTTATTAATCCAGAGAGGAAATCGATTCAAAGAAGTGGTGACCTCTGTGACACATATCTGTTCCTTCACTACGTTCTATTTATGTTGCAGAGAAAATTAGGATCTCTTGCATGGGTGTTTAGGTAACCACTGCACTTGCTGATGTGAAGTAGATCTCAACAGGAGAGTCTGCTGAGGCACAACTCAACAGCCTGTATGATACTGTGAAGAGGGACAAGGCTTGAAGATGGTTAGTGCAGGTTTTTGATTTAGGCCCTTGATTTTCTTGTTGAGAAAGTATTATGATCATTCAAGTTGTGTTAAATGTTTGGACAGGTACATACTGAAAGGGGCATTATGCTCAATGACCAGTCTAATTAAGTGCTGAAATCAGTGGAATGATCACATCCCTGGACCTAGACGCCACAGCTACGCAATGAAAAAGGACTTTCTTACAATAATGGATACACGGTGATTGAAGAACAGCTTGCTGCCCACATAGGCTCCCACATCTCTACTTGCAGGTTCAATTTTCAGGAGTGTGTGGTTGATGTGATAGTTACAGGGGACATCATACTTACCAAAGGAGACTACTATACATTTTTTAACATTCAGCTTTAGTCTATGGTTATGACACCAGCTACTTGCTTGGGAAAGGTCCTCTCAGAGGCTGTTGCTGTCCTCTGGTGGGTTTATGCTAACTTGACTAGTCATAAACCTTAACATTAGCTTTGAACTTCAAGAAGTAAATGCCAAAAAGGAGTGGCCCACGCAATGACCATTGGGTACACCGCTAATTAGAGGTCTTTAGGAGAAAGCAGAGCTATCTATTTTCATTTTCTGGGTTCTACTTATGAGCCAGCTTGCTATCTAGTAAGTTACATTGGGATTAACATTTAGCTGGGAGAGTGTATTCAACAATCCTGGAGTGCGGGATGGTGTCGAACACCTTTGCATAGTCTAGATATGTGGTGTGTACAAATGTTCTCAATTGCTTCAGCAATCTTTTTGAAGAGCTCAACAAGGTTAAACAGGCAGGATATGCCCTTGATAAGACCCACGTCACTTCACTTAAGAGTTTGCAGGTTACCTTGAGTCAAAAATTTGTAGATTACATACGTCCTTATTTACTCTAAAGCATGCAGTTATATTCCCTAATTCTAAAGCCCACATGACCTTTTACCTTTTAAATGTGGAGGAAATTATGTATAACAGTTCTGAAGAAGTTTGATTGTTATTAGGACTAAGCCTTTTTTCAGGCCAGTAGTACCTCCATCCATCCATAACCCCTTTCCCCCCCATTTCTGCATATAGGGTGGGGGTATCACTTCAACAGTAACAATCATCTACAGCCAGTGATTACACTGCCGGGTGGCTACCATTCTAAGGATAAGGTCTAAGGGATTTTTGTCTTTCCTCCTTTCAGTGAGAGAGGTTTTGAATACAAATCATTTGCAAATACCCTGCCATTTCCAATCACCTGTATGACTCACATCGCCTCTCTCTTGTGATTATGTGTATTGTCTGATCCTCTCACTTATATGGAGGGTTACATCACTTCTTATTTCATCTACCAGGTCCGTCCTATAAAACACGTATATTGCTATGCTTCTATCACAGTCACAATTTTTTTGCAACCATCACAGTATTGATACTGGTTCATCCATCAATGCCACCAGTTCAGGTACCTTTTTTTCCCTCTGGATTGTTGTCCTTGAAATCCTCTTTTTTTCTTAATCTGAATGCTAGACTAGATCACATCCCTCACAAATATATTAAAATAGACCATGTCTGCTGCAAATTTTGAGAGTGAGCATTATTACAGTTGCACTAATCACACTTGGGATACAGACTTTGGCAAACTCATTTACTATAACAAGTGCGGCCTAGTCCCCATAAAAATCAACATATGTGGTACACAGGGTGAACTAAACTACACCAACAGAGTTGTTGTTGTGTCTTTCAGCTTTTCCCGGTTAGGGGTCGCCACAGCGGAACTCCGGTCCGCTAATGATTGGCAGTAGATTTTTACGTGCTGAGTTGCTAGCTCTGACGCACAACCTTCAACAAAGGTACGCCCATTCACGCATGTCTCCACACAGAAGACACTCTAACTGAGAATCGAACAGGACAGCGTCTTACTGTGAGGCGACAACGCTGCCACAGCACCACCACCGCAGTAAACTACAGCAACAGAGTACACTATTCAAAAAGAAGTCTCAGCACCCACCACTGACAGCAGCATGCTTCTTCAAAGATCCACAGCTACACACCATCACTACATCCTCCCGCACAAGTTTCCATTACCTACAAAAACTGAACGACTCCACATACTTCTTCAGAAGACTAAAACCCAAAAAAAATGGCCAACCTAAAGGCTTACCAGCACTGGAAACAAAAACTGCCAAAACATGCAAGGAGGAAAAAAAAACAAAGAAACTTTAGCATAACAAAATTTTAATTGCTGTTTTCATAAAAAAGTTAATTTTTCTCCTTGCATATTTTGGCACCTCTTAAGAAGAGTTAGTATTAGTCCTTGTTCCAGTCCTTAGTTCAGACATTCTGTTATCACACCATTCTACTGACCACCTTCTGTCCCCACTGCCCCCTAGCTAACTCCTGGTACCTCACTGTATGGTTTAGCAAGCTTTCACAGCCAAGAGCTATCCATCAATAGCAATTTAAACTGGCAACCATTTGAAATGTCAGGACCCATTTCAGCAAAGTCAGAAATATAGAATCAGAATAGCTGAAAAAAAGGATGTAAACATACAAAGTCAGAGATTGACATGTCTCTGAATATCTCCTTTTCTCCAAGGTATGGTGAATGCAGCCCCCCCCCCCCCAAACATGGATCTCCAACAACAGAGACAAAATACAAGCAATGTATTACACGCCAGACTACCAACTGCAGAGCTAACAGTAGAACATGAACTAGTGCTGGGGACAATGCCAAACTGTGCTCGGACAGTCCTAAAACAGTCTGAGAATTATTTTACTATACTAGTACTCCCAAGGACAGCTTTGGAGAGTTATGCCTACTGAATTTATACAGTAAAAGGGTGGCTTTGTCATGAAGACAACAACAATCATTGACATCAGTAGTAGATGAAGCTATGAAAGATGGAAAAAAACTACTAGTTTATCACATGCATCTCAACGGCTATTCAACTTCCACACCAACCACAGCAATTGCAATACAATGTATGCTGGAATAATTCACAGCTGAGATTTCCTCATTAAGAAATGCCACGCATTACAGAAAGAATTCTTTCACTTACTTTATTAAAAATTACAAACACTACAATGCAGCTTGGGGAGGGTGAACACCAGCATAGTAACTGATGTGCTACAGTCTCCGCAGTTATTTTGGAATTTACTGTCTGGAGCGGAATTCACAAAATAACACTCACCTCTGGGGTGTGTGCCTTTAGTGAATGAAACAGGAGAAAGGTAAGCAAAAGCAATCTGAATGACTAATTAAACAAGCAGTAAACACACCCACACTTCTGCACTTAGGCATGTGCTAACCACAATTAAATGCATACGTAACACCTTACTGAACCTACCCTGTCAATCGTTCATTTGCTTTACAGACTTATGCTAGATTTACTTCTCAGGAGGAAACGTTACTCTGGGTACTGCTGCTGCTCTGCAGAAGACTTCATTACATCTTACAAGTAATATCTTGAAACAATTAAATTATTATTGCAACAGCATATTTTGATTCAGTCAATGGAATTATGGTACCTGGTTTAGTTTTCAAATGACATTGCACTCGTTCAAATAATTAGTAAGGAAGGATCATTGCCATCATAGAAACAAAACAACTCAAACATGCTACATTTATAATGAATGTTATGCTTATTAAAAAATTGTCAACCTTGTATCAGTCTGCTCTTGTCCATGTCTCTGTACCATTTTCTTCATACTCTGTAACCCAGAGAATGGTCAAAAAGGGGGCTACTTGACACCAGTCTGTTTACCCATTTGCTCATTCATCAAATAAACCTTCATCATTTTAACAAAAGTTGCCAAGCAAGCAAGAAACAAAATCAGACAAAGCCTGCCTACAACAAAAACTATGTAAACTCTCATTTGGTAAGCCAAACTCCCTTTTTATATCCCCCAAAACTAGATTCAACCTTCAACTTCATGACTCTATCCCCTTCTATCAAATTCCATACAGTAATGGCAACTGTGGGAGGACAGTCCGTCAGGAACTAGAACCAACTTAATTTCTAGAGAGAATATGGAGGAAAAAATGTCAGAGAGGGAGAGGATATGACCACAGACGGAGTTAAAACTTTTGAGATCTGCATGCTTTGAAAGGGTGCATCCCCTTCCTTTCAGTTTTAGCTCTTGAGCATCATAACTGCACTGCACAACTAAGCTGGCTTCTCCCTAAGATATAGTAATGCCACACACCAAAGTGAGAAAAATTATCACAACCACAGCTCATCTCTTTCTAGACACACTCACGCACAAATAGTACACATTCCCTTGCTCTAGTGACTGGCTAAAAAAAGAAAACAGGTTTATCCCACTTCATGCAGTACAGCTATGTCACTGAGTCAGTTCTGATGTATAGTCAAAAACTTGTTAAATTTCAGTGACTCCCAACCATGAAGAGAAATAAGTGACCCCATTGGAGGAAGATGAAATAGCCAAACAAGTTCTCAAATGATGTGCCGGAAACATGTACAATGAATGAGATTTGGAGAAGATGAATATGAGATTTAACTGTCCAAACTAAGGAGGGAATATCTTCTACGATTTCTCCATCAGCAATACAGCCAAGGGAAAATTCTAAATGTGTGTCTGACAGACGTGTACTTAATATGTCACCATTCTTCCGCAGGTCCATGCACCTCCATATATGTATGTACACAAGACACGGCAAGGAAACAAGAGGAGAAAAAAAGTTGAGTGAAGAATGCACACTTCAAGATAAGGGGATTACTACAGAATTTGTTCTTCTTCACAGTCTCAGCAAATATGAGGAATACTTTACTGAAGTGCTTTGGTCAGGACACATTTGATGAGAGAAGCGGGGGGACAGGCATGGCTGAGAACCTGGTAACAAATTCAAAAGCTTTATGAGTTGCTACACTAGCGCCACAATCACCTACTATTCGATAATTCAAATGTAGACACAAACCTGGCATTCCATTGTCAGCCACTGGACCAGACCATCGTAGCTACCACTCTAGGGATACTATATGTATTAAGTGTTGCTACTGTTTAACTGGCGTCATCCTAAACCCTGAAGTAAGGTCCAGCTTCTATGCTTTTGTGTGTCCATATAACGCCTAAATGCTGGTAACAGAAAAGGCAAGGCTCAAGAGCAACACAATCATTTTTGGGTAATGGGAGAAGCCAAGGCATGGCCTGGCTCAAATTAGTAGAAGGTAAATATGCCAGCCAGATGGGTGAAGCTGTCATTTTTCTGTTAATAAAGCTGAAATGCATTTCTACACTAAGCACTTAAAATAAAGGCAAGGTCAAAACCAATAAATGTATATTACCTCTGATTACAGTTAGTTTGCTGGACTGTTAAAAAAGCAGCTGTGACTCCTAGCTACCTCAAAAAATCAGCAAAGCAAGGTAGGGAAGGCCTTCACTGTTAGACCAATCCACAGTGAATGAGGAATATAAAAACAATGTCAGGGACAAAAACATAAGGATTAATGGCCTCGTGACTGAATATTTGTGGGACTAGACTAGACAGTTAGCTGGTAACAGACAGCTGTGCATAAAGAGGAGGCACATAATTACAGCAGCTCTGGTTTCTGCTCTTTCCATACATGGATACACCCAGGCTATGAAATAAGCTCAGGTTTATCAGTGAGTGACTACAACAAGTTGAGGTGCATGCAGACAGGATTATACCCTATCTAAGAATACTGTGCCCTACACAACAATCCACAGAGCATGCCGTGCTGGTCTAGCTTGTACAAGGAAAAGAATGCAAAGCCATCTGCCACAGCAAAGGCTAATTAAAAATAAGCAAAGGAGGAGGAAATGTAAGCAGATAGTATGAGTGTTGCCTAATATTAAGACTTTGAAATGGAGGTGTTTTCTGTTTTTAACTTTTCTGAATCCTTCAGCTATATTTACATTTGTCCTTAGCACTTCCCTGAAAAGTAAACACATGAATCACCACCTTTTCGTTGAAGTAATTTTCTACATCTCCCCAGACTCCGCCTTTCAGTTTCATATATCTTCTTCTTCCAAAGCTCCATATTTGGACTTCTTGTGCTCTGTGTCAGTACTTCCCCATACTTACAAGTGTTTAAAGGTCTCAGTTACGTCATTTCTCCTTTTAAGTTCTCCTACCATAGGCATACAAGGGTTCTCCACAATACCACTTGACTGTTGAAACAGACCGTGCATTAGTACTTCAGGACTCTCTCACCTGGAGTTTCTCATTTTCATTCAAAAAGACACAGCTGACAGTATTGGATCTACAACTCCTGCTGGGTACCTTCCAGCATCTAATACCCTTTTTGTTTATTCTAGTGTCAACCGTTCCAGACCAATGCGTCAGAGTATCCAACTAGCTACTCCACTGCCAAGCTGCATTGTATGTCCATCTTCTAGAAGGTCACTAAGATCACCTAAGACCTCTACCAGATAGTGGTACCCCTTCTCTACCCATAATTTACAGCTAGTATTTGGGTTCTGTAATCCAAACCACTACATTTTTTCATTCTGCAGTGCTTTTGTCCTAATCCTGAATGTACCCCTCTTTACCCACTTAGGAATAACAAGCTTAATGCAGGGGAGGTAAACAACCACTGTGAGAAAATGAACATGGAAGTAATTTGGAAAGCACTGCTGTCATTTATAACAGTGCTGATATCAGGTTCCCTCTCTTTTCTTACCTGCTGAGGGAGGGCTGTGTCATTTACTACCGGACTACTTTTACCAGTAATTACAAGCTGAAGGAAGCTTGTCAGGCTGTAAGAAAAAAAATGGACCTATGCTATTTACTAGGCAGACACAAAGATATACATTCTTTAAGTGAACCTGTAGTGTCAACTTATAAAAGAGGTTCCAGATGTCAACAAGAGAAAGGAAAATCACTGTGGTTTGAGGAAATAATAGATCTCATTATAGTTAGGCTCATATAAGTGACTTTATTACATCTAGGGATTGGTAAACTAATTTGAGTGGTCTGATTCATGGTATAGGAAGACTATTAAATAACTAAAGGGACAACAGGGCAGAAATTGAACGCAAATAAAATACTTAATAAAAAGGTTACAACTTTGTCCTCAACAGCAAAATAATGTTAGCTTCATACACTGTACTGTACTCCGATTTTCTCTTCTTAGACCTGTCATACACCTTCAAATAATGCTTGCCTTTCAGTGGATGCAACAGATGATTCAAGTAGTTTAAGAAACCACAAATTCTCACCAGGTTTTCTTGGTCAAATACTTTCCCCAAAATAATTCCTCATCCATCTCTATGGGGCTAACAAAGATACAAAAGTCAAAAATTTGCTGTGGAGAAAACAAAAACAGTCATCTAATACAAAGAAATATGAATGTTTTTAGCCCAAACACACACAATGACACATACTCTTAAATAAGCAGTCTTGTTAAAAGAGAACATTCTTATGCTAGAGTTTAACCACGTGCCTCTAACGGCATCTCTATCACCAGAAACCACAATAAAAGTGTCACATGCTCACAGCTGTCCTCTCAACCCTATAAAGCACAGCATCAAATGTTTCCACAGTCAATGATCAAAAAAACGGTTCATGATTATGCAGAGAGTCATCCATCTTTGCTTGCATTGCTGCATTATCTTTAAGGCCTTTCTGCTTCAGTATAGTACACATTCAGATATGCTGTTTTTAAATGGGGCAAAGTCATAATAAAGTAATGGCAGAAATTACACAGATTTAAATAACTTGATTAAATACAGCAGTCAAATGAAGGTAATGGGAATCAAACCCAGACATGATAAAATTTATTAAGATTGTCTGCAAGTCAGTTGACACTGTGAATTCCTCCCACACGGCTCTTAGATGGGACTCTGTCATGAATTCAGTACACAATATACATCTGCCCCATGTCCCTTGTTCTTAACATGCACATGAAAAAATAAAGTGTAAGCACATTTTTTTTACAGCTTCTGATCTCCTGCAGTCAGAACCAATACTGTTTTTTAAATTTCAGAATGTGCACACAGACACACAGGCTACTTGGTACCAGCAACTGAAAAATGCAGAATCCCATCAACAGACACATCATTATAACATTATAAGCATCAGCCAACTTCAGCTTCTAGCAAGAATTACAAAACAAGAAGAGTATTTTCTATCCAACAGCAATACTTAAGGTCAAAAGAATAACTAATAAAAATAAGACAAATATAATCTACCCTACTGCTGCATACAATGTTAGTCTGATATTCTTCACAAAAAATACTACATCAATCAGTTCTAAGTTTCTTGCGGAGCACAGCAGGACTTTAAGATAAAAGTGGCAAATGCACATAAACAACAACAGAAGAAACTTTGCCATTAAAACATGCAATTCCTTTGCAATACTAAAAAGTTTAAAAAAAAAACAGAAGTTTGTTTACTTACTTGGTCCTTTGCTGAAGATATGAACAGAACTTGTTTTTGAGATTGTTACACAAGCAGTGCAAAGGGAGGGGGGGTCTGAAAAGACTGGGGTGGAGGAAGAGTGGGTGGGTTATGCTTCAAAACCAAAAAAGAAAAGTACAGAATTTAAAAAGATGATGTGTAAATGGGAACAAGCAGAAAGAGGACAGAAGAACTATCTTAGGCTTGTGAGTGTGTGTGTGAGAGCGAGAAATTCAGGAAGGATTCATTGGGCAGGGCTGGTTTGCAGCATTGAGAGAGGGGGGGAGGGGAGCCAGCTAAAGGAGGAGGAGGAAAGCTGCCTATAGGACCAATGCAGCCGAAGTATAGGAAGTAGAGGAGGGAAAAAGAAACCAAGCAAGATGTGAAGTGAAAGATCCTGTCCGTATAAGGAACCAGAATGCCTAATGTGCTACCAATATGTAATTCGTTAACTAGCTTGTTCCCAATCCCTTAGTGTTGCTACAGGATGTCTGAAAGGAAATTCAGCTTCCCCTCCCCCTGAGATCATACTGAATTTTACTCTGGTTTCTAAAAACTGTAAACATTAAGGAATGCAAAGGGGGAAAAAAGGAAAGAAAAACAAAACTCCGGAATGATCTGTAGCTCTGTGCTCAGTTTTTTTCCTCTTCTCTTCTCTGTTTCAAATTCCAGCTTGCAAAGTCCACAGTAGAATTCTTCTTTACGGTGACATCTAGAGTCTAGGAGGAGTGCCTGTCTCTTTTTTTTCTTACCTCCATTGCAACTATCAGTCTGGGAACACACACAAAAAAAAGAGAAAACCGACTGAATACAGAGTTTGATAGAACCAGTAAATTTGGCCTTGATCAGGCTTTGTGCATACATGTGTAATGATTCTGCCGTTTCACTGTATCATTGCATTTATCAAGATTATGTCTCCAGAAGGGATAAAATAAAAAGGGTGGAGTACAACTAAAATTGAGAAAGATCTACACTGGTAGCGGTGTGAAAGAGACTTGAAACATCTGTGTTAGGGTTGCCACCTTTTCAAATGCCCAAAGTGGGACATTTTTTGTAGAAACGTCAAATTTTGCACGGCAAAACATACCCACAGCCAGTACAAAGGGCAGAACTTCCCTTTTTTGTCTAAATAAAAGCTTATTCTTGTAGCATTTTAGTTGCTTATTCTGTTTCTTATAACATTTAGGTGTTTCAGATACAAAATAGCTGTTTTATGCAGCTATTAAAGAAAATATAGGAAATATTTTTGTCCTAAAATCTCAGGACATTTGCCATTTTTTCAAATTTTTTGCAAGACACAACTGCCCAAAGGGGGACTGTCCCTCGCAAAGTGGGACAGGTGGTAACCCTAATCTGTGTATGTAAATCCCAGACAGGGACATGATCAAAATGCGCAGTTATCACAAAAAGCTGTACAGCAATGCTATTCTTGTGTACGGAAGGGGGTGCATTTCAAAGGCAATACAAAGAGCTACTTTTTCACAAGGAGAGTAGTGGATGCATAGTATATAGAATAGACCTACAAATGAAGTGGTGGGTTACAAAAATTGTGTGGTAAAAACAGAAGTGAGCTAGATGACTTGTCGGACTACCTACGATACAGGCAGGGATAGTTCAAGCATAGATCAGATGGTAGTTGAGTTGGTGGAAAATTATTGTGTAGGCAGACCAGGTTTTATTTATATATTTTGGGTGTGGGGCGACAGACGTTCCCAACAAAGTTCAGGTTGTATTGATAAAATTGGGAAAGGTCCATAAAAGGGTTTGAGAGTGTAGTATCCCTTACAAGTAGTCATTGTAGTAGAACAACAATCTGGAAGTGAGACAGCCCACCCATTTCATCAGTGGAGAGCACTAGATATGTTGATTTACTGAATACTTTGAACAGCTGGCTGTATGCAGCAGCAGCAAAATATTCCATAAGTTAAAGCAAAGTAGCAGGTTAGATAAAGTAGAAGAAAGCATGCAATAAGGTCAAACAGATATTATTTACTTATTTATTCATTTAACATCTGTAAATGGGTGAGTGGACTAAGCACAGAGACTTTTTCAGCTACAGCCCAAGCTAGAGGCAGTATATGGAGAATAAAAGCAATATTACATAGTTAGAAACAATACAGGTGATATGCTAGGCATGACATTTACAAATTCAAAGGAAGCAAATCTAACAGGCTATGTTATATAGAACAAATCTTAAAAATGCATACTGTATTGGGACAATAACATTCAGAATTATGGCCGAGTCTTCAGTCATATCCAAAGTACCTTCTAGTAATAGCTTGAAATGTTGGAACACACTTTAGTGAGTCCCATACTGTTGAAATTGAATGGCTGAAAAAACAGACATGCATATACTAAGTCCGAGATGACACTTCTCTGAATATTCTCTTTTCTCAGATGCATGGTGAGAATTAGTATATCTAAATTTAGGTGGTGTAGTGGGCTCACTCCCTTCAAAAAAAGGACGATGTTCGATATTCACTTATCTCCTACATTATTGGTCTGTTTTTTTTTGGAATGCAGTGTTTGGCATCATGAGTGCTGACATTTCAACAGGGAGACATACAGTTGTGTAAGTATTCCCATAACAGTAGATGTCCTCATAGATCACTGTTGCAATAGCCTAAGCTACATGAATTATATCCTTGCCATTGTATCTTCCATGCATCTAAACTACCACTGGCTCAAGCAGAGCCATGTAAAAAGGCAGTAGGGACACCAAAAAGATTCAGAGCTTTTTGTCCCAAGAAGGGATGCTTCAGCCCTGAAAGGAAAAAATGCTAGGAATAATCAAACAACAAGCAATATAACAATATACACGAGGGTATATGCATCTACATTTTGACTATATATTCAAAAAACAAAAAAGGGGGCTGGAGTGATGGAACAGCTATTGCAACAGAGATCTATTAGAACATCCACTATTATGGTAAGTTTGCTTACACAACTGTACTATATTCAACACTTAGATTACTGTTGCAGTAGCCTAAATTATGTGGGTAGATCACCACAGCTTGTAAATCTATATGGAATAGGAAGGAATTCAAGAATCCAGGAGCCCCAGGAGAATGGTCTTAGCAAAGCCTGTTCTGGACCTAAAAAAGGAATCCATTTTATAATGTTTTGGGAAAGTATGTACAGAGGACTTACTTTTAGAGTCTACCCCTTTTCAAAAAGCCACAAATGAAATCAAAGCCCTGGTAGAATAGACCCTAACCCTGCATGAAAGTGCTTATTATGGTGAGCATAACAGAAAGAAATTACATAGTTTCATAGTATAGTACTAGGCTATCTGCCCTAGGGCATTTATAAGCCTAGCCATAGTGTACGTGGCTTTCACCACCCCATGTAGTGATACAAAAGTGTACAAAATAAATTTAGTTTACTGTGCCTCTGTCTACTAATGACACAGAGATGACTCCCGGGATAAACCTACGATCACCCATCCACTCGTCAAGATTTCTCTTGAAGAGAGTCAGTGAGGGGCTCTGCCTAACATGGACTGGGATCCTGTTCCAGAGTGCGGGAAGCCTCTGGGTTATGAATCTGTCCCTCCAGCATGTCCTATTCATATTTGTGCTGAGGTTTAGATTTTTAGCTCTCGTGGCTCTGATGGATTTGGATTTTTTGAGGTGGAGCATGTCCATTAATTCCGGATTGGACATGGCCTTGTACGTCAGGCACAGATCACCTCTGAGCAGGCGGTATGCTACTGAATAGAGCTGGAGCTTCTTTAGTCTGGCAGCATATGACATATGTTTGAGACCCTTGATCCTCTTGGTGAGGTACTTTTGGGGTCTCTCCAGCTGCCGCAGGTGCCGGGTGAGGTACATACCAAATGGGGCATTGTACTCAATCATAGGCCTGATAAGGGAGGAATATAGGGGTACAATGACATTCTTTGATCTGGATGTGAATCCCTTCATGATAAGGTGGGCAAGGTAGAAGGTCTTTCTAACCACTTTGGCGGCGTGGGTGTCAAATTAGAGGCCACTGTCAACTTGGGTCCCCAGGTCTCTGATTACTTTTTCCGTACTTAATGGATTACCACCTATGTGGTAATTTGTGGGTACTTTGTTTTTCCCAAAGGGGATGACTATACATATTTTGGCATTTAGTTTAAGGCCATGACTCTGGCGCCAGTCGTCTGTTTCTGTAAGGGCCTTCTGAAGGATGCATGTGTCAGCTGGTATATCGACTATGGTGCCTAGTTTGCAGTCATCTGCGAACTTTGTGAGCCACAACCCCCCTATGTTTGCCTGCACATCTGAGAAATAAGTGCCAAACAAGAGGGGTCCCAAGACAGAGCCCTGTGGGACTCCACTTGTGACTGGCTTAGAATCTGACATAGCTCCAGCTATTCTGACTTTGTGGGTTCTGTCCTTTAGCCAGTTTGCAACCCATCTTGTGACATATGGGTTTACATTTAAGCTGTTGAGCTTGTCTATGATGCCTGAGTGGGGTATTGTGTCAAAGGCTTTTGCCAGGTCCAGGTAGGCTGTATGAACTGCTTTGCCTTCATCGATGGCTCTAGTGACTGTTTCAAAAAAGTCCACCAGGTTCAAAAGGCAGGATCTGCCTTTTACAAAGCCGAACTGGGTAGGGTCAATTGTCTGTAGGTCCCCGATGTCTTTGTTTATGAGTTCCATAATGATCCTTTCCATAGCTTTGCAGACCAGGCTGGTCAAGCTTATGGGGCGGTAGTTTCCAGGGTCTGTAGAGGTGCCTCCTTTGTGGAGTGGGACCACTGTTGCTGTACGCCAGTGTTCAGGGACATATCCTGTAGTAAGGCTAAGATTAAACAGCATTCTTATGTGTGGGTTTAGCTCCTGTAGGAGTTCACGTAGCATGCAACCCGGGACACCGTCTGGTCCCATAGATGCTGTATTTTTAGCTTTGCTGAGAGCAGCTCTCACCTGGACATCTGAGACGTCAGGGAGGTTGCATTCAGCTGGGATAAATAATTCATCTTTTGGGGGTGAGGGAGGGGAGAAGTTTGCACTGAACCTGTCTGCCAGTATGTTGGCAATATCTGTGGGTTCAGTGTATTTCTTGCCATTATGAACTAACTCTGAGCATATGTGAGGGTTTCCTCCCAGGTTTCTAACATAACTGAAGAAGGCCTTGAGGTTATCTTTAGTGTCCTTAGCGATTTTTCTTTCAAAGTTGGCCTTTGATGATTTTATGAGCGATCGTAGTTTTTTTGCTAGTGCTGATCAGAGATGCCTTCCCTTTATGGGATTTTGCTCTGTCTTGCAGTAGCTTCCTTCTCTTGTTATAAAGTTTGTTTATGGCTGGGGTCCACCAGATTGGACACCTGCCTTTGGTGGAAAGGGTCTTGGTTTTATTTGGGATTGCATGATCCATGCATTCTTGGAGATGTCCGTAGAAAGCATTTGTGAAGGATTCAGCAGTGTGGGATGTGGTTTCCACTGGCCCAGGGGGCTTGAAGGATACCATTTCAGTCCTAAGGAGTGTAAAGTCGGCATTTGAGAAGTTTCTCACTGTAATCTTTTGTGCTGGGGGTTGAGGTGGGATATGAATGTCTAGGGTTATTAGTTTGTGGTCTGATCTCACTAGTGAGGGGTATACTTCCAGTGTTGAGCATTTTGTCCCCATGTTTGTGATGATCAGGTCAAGTATAATATTTCCCCTTGTGGGGGAGGTGACTAGTTGTTCCATCGCATTTGAGTTGATGAATTCCAGGAACCTTTGGGCTAGGGTGTTAGGGCTTGAATAATGCACCCAGTCTATGTTTGGGTAGTTGAAGTCTCCCAATATGATGGTATTTGGTGAGACATTCATATCCTCCAGTGTCTTCAGGAAGGCTGAATGGAGTTCCTGAGATTGAGAGGGTGGTCTGTAGCATGCTACAAGTTGAATAGCAGTTTTGCCTACGGTTAGTTGCACATGGATGGTCTCCGATGCTTTGTGCGTTGCCACTAACCTGGAGGTGTGGGTATCTTTAATTAATATGGACACTCCCCCTCCTTTTGCGGTTCGGCCCAAGTTTTGGGGCCGAAATGCATGATACGAGGTATAATCTGGTAGGGCTGGGGTGCTCTCAGGAGCCATAAACCAGGTTTCAGTTACTGCACAGACATTGATGCTCTCCATACTGAGGAGTGCTTCGAGGGCCTGCATCTTGAGATTTAGACTTCTGGCATTGAGCAGCATTACCCTTAGTTTTTTTCCTTTTTTGTTTTCTAAGGTGGTGGGTTTGTCTTTTGAGCCTTGCCTAAAAAAGGCACTATGGGGGTGGCAAGAGCCTTAGCCAATATCTGGAAGCCCAGTGGTGGCAGGTGCAAGCCGTCCCTTGCGAAGCAGCGTGGCTTGTCCAGCATGTCATCCCAAGCAGACAGACATTGGATCCCCCTAGAATGACACCAGTAATTGAGCCAATTATTAAAGCTGATCATCTTGTCTTTGTATTGTGGCATCATTCTTGGTGAGGGCAAGATGCTGCTCAGGGTCACGGTCATACCGGCCTAGGCTACATAATCAGAGAGCTCCTCTATGTCTCTTTTCATGTAGTCCAAGGAGGTATGTCTCAGGTCATTTATGCCGGCATGGACAATGACGGAGTCATATTTGTACTTGCTTTGGAGTGACCTGAGTGCTTGTGTTATGTGGCAGATCCTAGCACCTGACAGGCAGCTCACCGTTACCCTCTCTTTGTTCAGCCTGGTAAGTGGAACGTCAGTGTGTCTGACTATAGAGTCACCTATTACTAGTGTATCAGGCATGGTGTTTCGCCTTAAGGGCTGTGACTGTTTGGCACACTGACTTAGTGTACTATGTGTTGCATGTGCTGTATTTTGAGGTGGTGTTTTCTTGGGTGTCTGCTTTGGGAGCCTCTATTGTTTTGGTAAATTTTTTATTAGAGCCTCCGAGTATGTCTTTGTGTTTTTATGTGTTTGGTTTGCAGTTGTGGCTGGTTTATGTGAGACTGGGTTTGTTGTGTGTGTGGTTACCTTCTCCTCATGTCTGGTCTTGCTAGTCCTGTGTTGAGAGAGTTCAGCCTCCAGTTTGGCTATATAGTTGCATCTCTCACATGTGTTTGTGTTTGTTGGGAGGAGGAGAGGATTGTCTGTGTACATGATACAATTGTAACATTGTCTCAGGATTCCCAGATTAACCAGCTGAACTGGAGAGGACGTCAGTAATATACCACTCGACATGCCAGAATAGTATAAGGGAGTGAGGTGAAACTGGGTCAGAGAGGACTTTGAAGGGAAGTAGGTACTAACACGGGTTGTAGGTGGATGTAGTGCTTATGATAGTTTAAGGGTGCTTCACTTCAAGGAAGGGTTTTAGGAGCAAGTGCTAGGCTTATAATATAGCGAATAGACTGATTTTGTTGAAAGCAGAGCTTTCTTAAGGGAAAAACTGAAGTGCAGACTTGGGGGAGCCAGGAATAGTTTAAGCCTGTTTAACCGGCACTGCGCTATGTGCACAATCGCGCAAAGCCGCACAAACGCGGATTTTAAACAGGGAACTTCAAAAGAGCTGGAAATGGTCCAAAACGACCAATTGCTACAAGCTCTTGTGCTGAGGTCACTCCTTCAGGGACAGATAGGCTGCTCAAGGCTCCCCATTCCCACTGGTGAGCAAAGAAACTTCCTTCTATCCAAGTAAGGCAATGGACAACACAGGAACTACACCACAGTCCAGAATACAGCAAAGCCTGTATACTGGTCTAAACTAGTCGAGAAAAGGTGGGAAAACAAGGATATTTTTTTTGTTTTTTTGTTTTTTTTTTAGTTAAAAAGTACACAGAAATGCAGGAAACAGTAATAAATTAATTACACAGGCTAGTGCACTTTAGTGGGCAGCCTCAACAGTTAAATTTAACAAACAAACTTTCGACCAACTGTAACTTAAGTGCAGATAATGTACAATGCAAAAAACAGGTAATAAAGCAGCTTAAACTTGTTCAAAGTAAGAAAAATAAGGTCTCTCAGGTAAAACAGCAAAAAAAAAAAAAATACTTAGATCAGGAAAGTAGTCGCTTTTCTCAGTTCTCTGCTGCTAGCACCACTCTGCAGGACCACGAGGAGCTGTTTCTGAGTAGTATAGCCAGAAAAAACGCTCAGAGGCGGATTTTAAACAGGGAACTTCAAAAGAGCTGGAAATGGTCCAAAACGACCAATTACTACAAGCTCTCGTGCTGAGGTCACTCCTTCAGGGACAGCTAGGCTGCTCAAGGCTCCCCATTCCCACTGGTGAGCAAAGAAACTTCCTTCTATCCAAGTAAGGCAATGGACAACACAGGAACTACACCACAGTCCAGAATACAGCAAAGCCTGTATACTGGTCTAAACTAGTTGAGAAAAGGTGGGAAAACAAGGATATTTTTTTGTTTTTTTTTTTTTTGAGTTAAAAAGTACACAGAAATGCAGGAAACAGTAATAAATCAATTACACAGGCTAGCACACTTTAGTGGGCAGCCTCAACAGTTAAATTTAACAAACAAACTTTCAACCAACTGTAACTTAAGTGCAGATAATGTACAATGCAAAAAAAGTACAGTTTTGTACCTACCATAAATGTAGATGTCTGAGAGACATGCAACTGCAGTCATAACATGTGGGTTGTCCTGCATCAGGCAGCCCTCGGTCGGCCGGATTCCAAAGTCTGGGTCCAACGTCGGCTGATGTCGCTTTTCTCTCCGACGTCAGAGCGGCTGGAGTATATAAGCATCAGCCGACGCCATTTTCTTCAGTGTTTCTTGCCCCAGATGCCAGGTGCCCTCCAAGGAAGGCTGTAGTCAAATTAGAAGACAAAAACAGGATTCCAAACAAATACATGAGCAACAAAACAAATACACCATAACAGATATCCCCAGCTAAGAGTGAGGGGGATAGGAGTGGACCCTAAGCATAGAGGGGTATGGAGGGAGGGAAAACCCGACTGCAGTTGCATGTCTCTCGGACATCTACATTTATGGTAGGTACAAAACTGTACTATGTCCTTCAAGAATGCAACTGCAGTCATAACATGTGGGTAGAATACCATAGCTTAGCTGGGGGAGGAGGTATGCTCTAGGAAAGAGATGGTGTTGCAATCAAACCCTGCAGGACTGCCGAAGCAAAGCCTGCTCTGGATCTGGAATATAGGGGGAGATTGTAGTGTTTTGAGAATGTATGCACGGAGCTCCATGTAGCAGCTTCTAGAATGTCCTTTGTAGGCACCCCTCTTAAAAATGCTGTAGAGGTGGCTGTAGCTCTGGTGGAATGTGGTCTGACACAGGCTGGAACAGTCTTTCCATGAAAGGAATAACAGAATCTGATGCAATGTCCAATCCATTTAGAAATAGTCTGTTTTGAAATTGCTTTTCCTTGGACTGCAGGGGCGTAAGCTACAAGAAGCTGTTCAGACTTCCTACTGGCCTTGGTTCTGTCCAGGTAGTATCGAAGTTGTCTATGAATGTCCAAGGTATGTAAAAGCCTTCCCCCCTTATTCTCAGGATTGGGTAAGAAGGCAGGCAGATGAATGGCTTGATTTAGAGAAACCCTAGATACCACCTTTGGCATAAAGGTAGGGTTGGTCCTTAATGAAACCCTGTCTCTGTGGAAAATAATAAAGGGTGGTATTGCCATTAGGGCCTGTAGTTCCGAAACCCTTCTTGCTGAGGTAATTGCCAACAGGAAGGCTGTTTTCCATGAGAGAAATTGCAAGTCAATTGAAGCTGCTGGCTCAAAAGGAGGTAGAGTCAGTTTTTCTAAGACAAAATTGAGGTCCCAGGCTGGCACTGGGGCCTTTCTTGGTGGTTTAATGTTCTTGATTCCCCTGAGGAATTGTCTTAGTAAGGGGTGAGAAAAGACAGGAGGATCAGTGTTGTATCTAGCTGAAATAGCAGATGCATGTATTTTTATTGACGAATATGAGAGGCCACTCTGTAACATATCTGCCAAATATTCCAAGATAAGCGGGATGTTCAGTAATGGTGCATCATGCCCTTTGCTGGTATTCCAATTGCTGAATCTTTTCCACTTAGCTAAATAGACCTTTCTGGTGGACGGTCTTCGAGCCTCTGTTAGTATCCGCTGAACTTCCTTGGAGAGAGGTAAGTTGAATTTATTTATGGGATCTCCCAGGCTGTTAGCTGCAGAGTCTGAAGGTTTGGATGCAGTGTTTCGAAATTGTGCTGAGTCAAAAGTAGAGGCCACTGAGGGAGGGCCCACCTTCTGGTGTGACATATGCTCCGTAGTAGTGGGTACCAGTGTTGTCTTGGCCAATCCGGAGCTATTATGATTCCCTTGGGCTTCTCTGCTTGGATCTTTAGTAATACTGAGGTCATCAGTGGCAGAGGTGGGAATGCATAGATTGCTAGGGAGTTCCAGTTGAATGAAAGAGCATCTATTTTCCAAGCCTTTGGATGGTATGTCCTTGTGCAAAATTTTGGTAGTAGATGATTGAGGTGAGAGGCAAATAGGTCCACTTCTGGCTTGCCCCATGTCGAAGTGAGTTGTCTGAAAGCCTTGGATGCAACCTCCACTCGTGTGGATCTGTGAAATTCCTGCTTAGGCTGTCCGCCAACACATTGTCTTTTCCTGGAACAAACTGTGATTGCAACTGGATGTTTAGACTCAGTGATTTTTCCCAAAGCTGCATTGTCAGTCTGCAAAGGGATAAGAGTGAGTGCCCCTGCTTGTTTATGTACCACATCACAGTGGTGTTGTCTGTCCGTATCATTAAATGACCTTGCTGGAGTTGGTTTTGAAAAGCCTCGATAGCATGCATCACTGCCAGCATTTCCTTTTGATTTATATGCAGATGTGTTTCCTTTGGAGACCATTGTCCTTGTATACATCTGCCTTCCATGTGCGCCCCCCATCCGAGGTCTGAGGCGTCTGTAGTCATGGTCTGTGTTATCTGTGGTTTTTTGAATGACAAACCTGTGTTTTCCTGGCTCACCGAAGCCGACCATAGGAATTCCTTTTGTAAGCATGGAATGAGTGGAATGATTGTCTCCAAGTTGTTGCTGTGCTGAGACCAAACGCTTTTTAGGTACCATTGAAGCTTTCTCATGTGTAGTTTTGCTAATGGAACCAGTAGAATGCAGGATGCCATGTATCCCAGGGCCTGTAGGAATCTCCTTGCAGTCATCTGGGTGAGTTTTGCTAAACCTTTGAAGTATTGATTTAACTTCTCTTGCTTGTCTTCTGTCAGGTAAGCTATTTGAGAGGCTGTGTCTAGTTTGGCTCCTAAGAAGACTATTTGCTGGGATGGCTGCAGTCTTGACTTTTGGAAGTTGACTGTGTATCCCAGAGCTTGAAGTAATCGTATGACATATTCCAGATTTTTTGTCAACATCAATTGGTCGTCCGCTTGTATGAGGCAGTCGTCCAGGTACGGGTAAATTTGTATACCCTGGAGCCTGCAATGAGCAATTACTGAAGCCAGGCATTTTGTAAACACTCTGGGCGCAGTAGATAAGCCAAATGGCAATGCTGAGAATTGATAATGCTCTGGCCCTGCAAGAAATCTGAGGTATCTTCTGCAACTGTGTCTGATAGGGACATGCAGGTATGCCTCCTTGAGGTCCAGAGTAATCAGCCACGACTCCTTGCCCAGCATGGGAAGGAGTTGCTGCAGAGTCAGCATTTTGAACTTTGGTACTATGAGAAAGGTGTTTAATGCGGACAAGTCCAGTATTGGTGTCCATTGAGTTTCTTTTCTTGGAACAAGGAACAGTCTTGAGTAAAATCCCTGTTCTTGTTCTTGTTGTGGAACTCTTTCTATTGCTTTCATTTGAGCTAGTAGAGAGATTTGCTTGATAGCCTCTGCCCTTTGATGTTGTGGTAGATTTGGCATGCCTTGTTTTCTTGGTAAGGTGTGAAAATGAAACCTGTACCCTCGGTCTATAATGTCCAAAATCCATTTGTCCTTTGTCAGTTTGTGCCAGTTTTCTGCAAACAGAGATAATTTCCCGCCCAAGGGAGCTTCTAGTTGTTCCCTGGTAGGCGGTAGTAGAGGAAAGTCATTGAGATTGTGGTTGTTGGGCAGGAGAAACCCCTGCGTCACCTCTTTGGTTTCCTGGCTGCCATTGACGTCCCCTGTAAGGGCCTCTGTATTGGCCTCTTCCTCGGCCACGTCTGTTCTTACCCCTTTGAAACTTTTCTGGATTAGGAAAGGACCAGTTTTTTGAAGGCCAATTCCTACTGAATCTGGGGGGTTGAACCTGGAGGAAATCCTTTACAGTTTGAACTGATTTTGCTTTTTCTTCGATGGTCTTTAGCACCTCTTTAGCATTTGCACCAAAAAGCTTGTTCTTTTCCAAAGGTGCATGCAGAAGTTTTGCTTTTACATGATCTGGTAGAGGTTGATCTTTTAGCCAAGCATGTCTTCGCATCACTGCCCCTGTCATAGCTGCCCTACATGAAGCTTCCAGTGCATCATATCCACACTGCAGGAAGTGATTGCTTACTTGCTGAGTGTTATGTACAGCTTCCTGCAAAGTCTTCCTGTCTAAAGGATCAGGAGAAGCTAGTGTTTTTTGTAAATCTTCTAAGAGATAATCCTGATATTGGAACATATGAAAAAGGCAATTTAAAGCTCTCATAGATAAGGTAGTGGAAGTGTAAACCTTTTTACCCCATCTCTCTAATGACCTTGCTTCCCTGTTGGAGGGCAAAGGATTTTTTTGAGGTGGAGGCTGAAACTCCTTTAGGCCCCTGTGAAATAGTTTCCAAATCAACAGTATGGGCCCTGAATAAATGGGAATGAGTTTCTGGGACCCTGTAATACCTGTCTGGCTTGGTTGGTGCAGGAGGGAGAGCATCAGGGGTAGCACTAGAATCAGAATACAAATCATCCAGAACATCAAGTACAAGAGGAATAGCTAAGGGCCTGTGCTGAGGCTTCTTAAGGAAAGTCCTAAGGCGTTTCCTGGAATCAGAATATTCCTGGCCCTGCCACTTGAAATGTTCCCTCATGGTGTGCAGAACTTCCCCAAAGGAAATATCCTCGGAGGGAGGCGAAGGTATGGAATCTTCTGCATCTGAGTCCTCATAGGTCTGGAAGAGCTCTTCCTGGCTATCAGAGTGGACAGAGCCCTCAGAGTCTTCATCTGAAGGAGTAGGGTCAGAGGGTTCAACCCGGGGCCTTTTATCAGGAGGAGGCTGGGATGCTCTCTCTGGATGGATCTGCGAACCTCTAATCATGGAAATTAAATCAGCAGCCATGGACATAATTTGTGTCTCTGGAGTCGGCTGAGGTGAGGATCTAGAAGTAATATGCTTTGTTTTGCTGGCTGCCTTAGCCCTAGTGTAGGCCTTAATAGACATGGCCATAGGAGGCCTAGCCGCTCCACGTGCAGGAGTGACCTTGTCTACAGCAATGGTCTCGGGCATTTCCTCGGTTTCGGTATCCGGAGGAAAATCTATAACTGGCGTCGGAGTAATGTCTGGAATCGGAGTCGTCGGTAATGCGGTGTCTTCGGTTCGGAGCGGTGGAGAGACCGTTTCAGAGGGAACCGGAGCACTCACGCTAGGTTTTGGTGTGGAGTTGGTAGTAGACGCGGGCCGAGGATGTCGGTCCCGGTCTTTTCATTTTTTGGGAGTTTGCGATGTCGGGAGATCCGACGGCATGGTATAAGCAAATTTATCGCTGAAAAAATCTTCAGCGAACTCCGCCCGGCGCCTGAGAGTGCGCTTGTTGAAGCGAGCACAGGCTACATAGGCCGAGACGTCGTGGTCTGGGCCCAGGCAAGGGAGGCAGTAAGAGTGGAAATCCGTATGAGGTATTTGTTTACCACAAAAAAGACAATTGTTAACTTTTTCAGTAATTTCTGACATCGGCTGAGGCAAGAAAAGGTCCCCAACGGGGTACTTAGCTTTTTTGATGACTTCGGTATCGTAGAATACAGGAGCTGACCGACCGGCACTTGCGAACTGCTTCTGCTTCGGGCACCGCGCGGCAAGAAAGACTGAAGAAAATGGCGTCGGCTGATGCTTATATACTCCAGCCGCTCTGACGTCGGAGAGAAAAGCGACATCAGCCGACGTTGGACCCAGACTTTGGAATCCGGCCGACCGAGGGCTGCCTGAGGCAGGACAACCCACACGTTATGACTGCAGTTGCATTCTTGAAGGACATCAGGTAATAAAGCAGTTTAAACTTGTTCAAAGTAAGAAAAATAAGGTCTCTCAGGTAAAACAGCAAAAAAAAAAAATACTTAGATCAGGAAAGTAGTCGCTTTTCTCAGTTCTCTGCTGCTAGCACCACTCTGCAGGACCAGTTGTGTTTTAGGTTCATAGGTGTTTACCAGGCTAATGACCACAAGGGCTTTTTTAAGCCTAGCCATGCATCCCAAATCTCTGACAGGTTCTGCTACCCTTGATAAGTGTAAGCAAGGGCCTGGAAAATGAACCAATTACAGGTTATTCTGTGTCCATTAGAGACACAGGTGCCAAACCAGGGATGAATTTCTGGTTTCCCATCAAATTGTCCAAGTGGCACGTGAATTGGGTTAGGGAGGAACTCTGCTTAACATGCATGGGGAGCATGTTCCATAGATGGGGTAGTCTCTGGGATACATACCTATCTCTTCAGCAGGGCCTGTATGTTTTTAGAACAGGTAATTCTGGTGCTGCTTGTTTTGCAGGAAGTCCATCAGTGTGGAGTCTGACAATGCCCTGTATGCCAGGCATACGTTTCCCCTCAAAAGTCTGTAGGAGACAGAATACAGGGATAGGGCTTTGAGGCAGTCTGCATAGGACATATTACTTACGCCTTGTATTCTTTAAGTGAGAAACCTGCTGGACGTTCCAGTTGTTGGATATGCCTGATTAGGTACATACCAAAGGGGGCATTGTACTCAATGATAGGTCTGATGAATGCCGAATACAGTGGAACGACTTCCTTGGACTTGGATGCCATACCTTTGTTTATAAGTTGGACAATATAGAATGATTTCCTCACCACTGTAGACACGTAATGATCAAAGGCTAGATTACTATCTATGTGTGTCCGTAAGTCCCTGACTACTGGGACAACTCTAAGGGGTGTATTGTCAATATGCTAGTTGTGACGCCCGTGCTCTGGCCCAGCAATCAAGGAGCCTCAATCCTCACCACTAACACCAGAGAGGGCATCTCATATATGAGGAAAGGATAACAAATACACACAGTGAAGTGCTATTTCCCTTAAGAGCACACAGAGATCACAGTTAATCCAGCGCTGGTCACTCCCTTGCTCCCCAGGTCCCCAATAAGACTCCCCACTGGCACAGCTATAGGGTCCAGATCTCAGCTGTGTGGCAAGCTAAATCCTCTAGCACCCTATGTCCAACCAGTGCTTCATGTCCCTGCCCAAGTAGCTCACACACACACACACACACACACACACACACACACACACACACACACACACACACACACACACACACACACACACACACACAAAATCACTTTGAGATAAGAGTTTATACAATCACACAGACACTCCTGGGGAAGGCTGGCTCAGTTTCTCTAGCTGTTCCCCTTTCTCCCAGACTATACGGTAGTTCCACTTGCCACCACCCACTAATACTTATCATCTACTCAAAGGCTCCTAAAAGGGTGTCCAATTATTACTGTGCAATATTATTATCCAATTGGTATTATAGTCCAGGGCTAAGCTATTACACTGGCTTTTTACAATTTTACCAAAGGCATGCAAGTACTCTTAAGAGCTTAAATTATCTCTACACAAAGCAGCCACAGTTGAAAGGTTTTAAAATATTTAATAATAAATAATAAAAACACAAGACAATACTTCTTACTACACAGTGCTAGTGAAGAGTTCAGAGATCACAGAAAAATACTTAAAATAATTCAGTAGTACAGTTCTGACATCACAGAAAAACAGTCTAATCTTTCTAGTTTCTAGCTATTTCTAAAAGAAATCACAAGTCTAAGATAACTTACATATGAGCAAGACAGTGCTGTGAGTTGGGCAGTCAAGACAAACATGCTTAATGCCTTCTGATTCTCTCTGTTTAAATTGCTATAGCAGTCCTGATTCTCATTGCATCATTTTTTTACACATTCCTGGTATTCCCAGGCTGACAGAAACTGCATTTACATTCTTTTACACCTAGGCATAAACCAGAGCAATAAAGGACATTTCACATGTTCATTCTGGTCATTAACTTTAGCCTTAAAACAATAGCAGGAAGCCTTCATCTAGCCCGGCCGGAGCCAAATTGTAAACATCAAAGACAGTCATGAAATTATTTTCATTTCAAAGGACAGACAAGAAATGCTTGACTTAGCTTTCTTTACAGCAGAGGGCAATGTTGCTACATTGTTTTAAGTTCAACCTTTCACAGCATATTCTTTCATTTAAGAAAACAAGCCTGTATTTCAATATTCATATTTACAAAGGACAGAATTATGTACCAAATTCTATTTGACTAAGCTGGCAGCCTTCACCCATCTCTACTAGTCTTTACATTTCTCCCCCCTGGAGAACTCAAGCTAGCTTTTCAAGTGACCCTTCAGAAACGCCGCTTGAGAGGATTAGGTCTATCTGAGTATATCTACCCCATTCCCTGTCTTGAGAGCCCATCTGCATTGGCAATGCTAATCCCACTGCGGTGCTGCACTGACATATATGCTTGCAACCCTAGGCTCCATCTTAGCAACTTGGCATTTTGCTGGCTGGCTCTGTTTAACCATGTTAGGGGGTTGTGATCTGTCATAACAGTGAATTTCCTTCCATACCTTTGATAACCACATCACCACAACAGTCAGGAAATCCTTCTATGTGGCACACCTCATCACTAAGGGCTTTTCATCCAGAAAAAAGGAGGTCATTGTCCCATTGTACACATCCCTCATTAGACCCATTGTAGAGTATAACGCCCCGTTTGGTATGTACCTCACAAGACATCTGCAACAGCTGGAAAGGCCGCAGAAATACATCACTAAATGAATCACAGGCCTAAAGCAGATGCCATATGCTGGCCGTCTAAAAAAATCCAGCTATACTCTGTGGCATATTGTCTACTCAGAGGCGATCTCTGCTTAACATAGAAGGCCATGTCAAACCCTGAGCTGTTGGACATGCTCCACTTAAAGATATCCCAATCCCTCAAAGCCACATGCTCCAGGGGTCTAAATCTTGTCATCACAATGAACAAAACATGCTGGAGGGATAGGTTCCTGACCCAGAGACTCCCCATACTCTGGAATACACTGCCCATACATGTCAAGCAGAGCACCTCCTTGGCCCTCTTCAAAGGAACCTTGATGATCGGATGGGAGATAGGAAATTCACCCCAGGGATCATGTCAGTCGCCCTGCTAGACAGGGGTCAAGGGAAGTAAATATTGTGGAAAGAAATATCCAGGGAATTGTTATGGCTAGGCTTGTATAGACCCTAAGGCCAGTAGCCTAGTACCAACCTATGAACCTATGAACCTATACAGATAAGGATGAAGTTTCTGCAATGCCCACACTATGGCTAGACATTCTTTTTCTACAGCTGCATAGCATTCCTCCCTGGGTTGGAGCCTATGACTGAGATAAACCACTGGGTGCTCTTCTCCCTCTGAAGAAATCTGGCTAAGTACAGCCCCCACCCCATGGTTTGAAGCATCCGCCTGCACAACAAATTCTTTGCTGTAATCTGGACTGGCTAACACAGGGGGTCCTCCCAAAGTTTCTTTAAGCTTCTGGAATGCCTGCTCACATGCTGGGGTCCACACTACCTTATCTGGCCTGTTCTTTCTTGTCAGGTCTGTGAGTGGAGCAGCTATGGTACTATAACTGGGAACAAACTTTCTGTAGTACCCTGATCTCCCTAAAAATGCCCTCATCTGCTTTTTAGTAACAGGTGTAGGCCATGCCTGAATGGCTTCCACTTTGGCAGGTTCTGGCCTGATTTTACCACTCACTACTCTATGTCCTAAGTAGGAGACCTCCGCCATACCCACCTGACATTTGCTCAGCTTAATGGACAATTCTGCCCTCTGTAGTCTGCCCAGCACCTCCCTGACATGCTGAAGGTGCTCTGGCCAGGAATGACTGCAGATGGCAATATTATCTAGGTAAGCAAGGGCAAACCCTCCTGCTCCTGCTAGGATACAATCTACCAGTCTCTGGAAAGTCGCTGGGGCATTCTTCATCCCAAAGGCATCTTTGTGAATTCATACAAGCCAAAAGAAGTCACAAAGGCTGACTTCTCTCTAGCACTGGGAGTCAAGGGCACCTGCCAGTAACCCTTGGTAAGATCAATGTTTGTAAGATATGTAGCCCCACCCAGCTGCTCTAGGGCCTCATCTGTCCTAGGCATGGGGTAAGCATCTGACTCTGTGTGACTATTTAATTTCCTGTAGTCCACACAGAACCTGGTGCTGCCATCCTTCTCTGGCACAAGCACCACTGGGGAGGCCCAGGGACTGTTGGACTCTTGAATCACCCCTAGTTCCAACATCTCCTGTACCTCCTCCTTCAGAGTCTGTTTGACTCTTTCAGGCACTTTATAAGGGGCCTGCCTAATAGGCCTTTGGGGTCCTGTATCCACCTGGTGCTGCACTAGGTGAGTGTACCCTGGTTTCCCAGCGAACATGTCCCCGAATTCTTGCAACACTGCTTGGATTTTTCCAACCTGGGTAGGAGATAGCTGCTGAGATAGATGCTGGGACATTGCTACCCCTTCCACTGAGGTGTCAGCCCGAGCCTCACTGAGGAGATCAGTCCCCAGATCTCCCTCAGACTCATAGGTTCATAGGTTCATAGGTTCATAGGTTCATACTAGGCTATCTGACCAAGGGCATTTATAAGCCTAGCCCATAGTTATGTGGCTTTCGCCACCCCTTTAGTTTGAATAAAAACTATGCCTATCATTTTTCTGTGCCTCTGTCAAGCAGTGACACTGAAGTAATCCCTGGGGTATATCTGCGATCTCCCATCCATTGGTCAAGATTCCTCTTGAACAAGGCCAGCGAGGTGCTCTGCCTCACATGTACCGGGATTTTGTTCCACAGCATAGGGAGTCTCTGGGTGATGAATCTGTCCCTCCAGCACGTTCTATTTATAACCGTGTCAAGGTTTAAGTCTCCGCCTTCTGGTTCTGAGGGATCTAGATTTTTGAGGTGAAGCATATTCATCAAATCTGGGTTTGACATGGCCTTATATGTCAGGCACAGGTCACCTCTGAGCAAGCGGTATGAGACTGAATAGAGCTGGAGTTCTTTCAGTCGGGCAGCATAAGACATATTTTGAGACCCTTTATCCTTTTGGTGAGGAACTTTTGGGGCCTTTCAAGCTGCAGCAGGTGTCTGGTCAGATACATTCCGAATGGGGCATTGTACTCAATCATAGGTCTAATGAGTGATGAGTACAGGGGACGATGACCTCCCTTGATCTAGATGTGAATCCCTTCATGATCAGGTGGGCGATATAGAAGGTTTTCCTAACTACTTAAGCAACATGAGTGTCAAACGAAAGGCTACTGTCAACTTGGGTCCCCAGATCCCTGATGACTTTTCTGTGCTCAGTGGATTGCCACCTATATGGTAGCTAGGGTAACCTTGTTTTTCCCGAAGGGTATGACTATGCATTTTTTGGTGTTTAACTTCAGGCCATGGCTCTGGCACCAGTTATCCGTTTCTGTGAGGCCCTTCTGGAGGATATCTGTGTCAGATGTGTTTCGACTATGGCGCCAGTTTGCAGTCATCTGCAAACTTTGTCAGCCATAACCCTCCTGTGTTTGCTTGTACTTCAGAAAAGTAGATGCCGAACAAGAGTGGACCCAGGACTGAGCCCTGTGGGACACCACTTGTGACAGGCTTTGAGTCTGACATGGCTCCAGCAACTCTGACCCTGTGGGTTCTGTCACTTAGCCAGTTTGCAACCCATCTTGTGATGTATGGGTTTACATTCAAGCTGATGAGTTTTTCGATGATACCTGAGTGGGGTATTGTGTCAAGGCCTTTGCCAGGTCGAGGTAGGCTGTATGGACTGCCTTTCCCTCATCAATGGCCTTGGTGACTGTCTCGAAAAGTCAACCAAGTTTAAGAGGCAGGATCTGCCTTTGACAAAGCCAAACTGGGTTGGATCCAAAGTCTGCAAGTTCCTATGTCTTTATTTATGAGTTCCATTATGATCCTCTCCATGGCTTTGCAGATAAGGCTTGTCAAGCTAATGGGGTGGTAATTTCCAGGGTCTGTGGAGGCACCGCCCTTATGAAGTGGGACCACAGTCGCTCGCCACTCCTTGCACGTATCCTGAGGTGAGGCTAAGATTAAACAGCTGTCCTAACTGTGGGTTTAATTCCTCGTTGAGTTCATGAAGCACACAGCCGGGGACACCATCCGGTCCCATGGATGCTGTGTTTTTTGCCTTAGTGAGGGCAGTTCTCACCTGGGCATTGGAGATGTTTGGGGGGGCTACAATCCTCTGGAATAGATATCTCTCCTTTTGGGGGAGGGGAGAAGTTTGCACTGAACCTGTCAGCCAGTATGTTAGCAATGTGTGTAGGTTCAGTAATTTTCACATCATTTTGAACTAATTCTGAGCATATCTGGGAGTTTCCTCCTAGGTTTCTAACATAGCTAAAGAAGGCCTTATGACTGTCTTTAGAGTCTTTGGCGATTTTTCTCTCAAAATTTGCCTTGGATGATTTTATGAGAGCTCTTAGTTTTTTACTTATAATGATCAAAGGTGTCTTACCTTTCAAGGATTTTGCTCTATCTTGTAGTAGCTTCCTCCTTTTGTTGTAGAGCTTGTTTATGGCTGGGGTCCACCAGACTGGACGCTTGCCTTTGGTACAGAGAGTCTTAGTTTTGTTTGGGATTGCCTGATCCATGCAGTCCTGTAGGTGCTGGTAGAAGGCATTTGTAAGTGATTGAGCGGTTTGAGTAATGTCTACCACTGGCTCAGGGGCCTTAAAGGAGACCACACTAGTTTTTAGAAGTGTGAAATCGGCTTTTGAGAAGTTTTTCACTGTGGTCTGTTTGTTTCAGGTGGGGGGATGAGGACCTCCAGCGAGATTAGTTTATGATCTGATCTCACCAGTGAGGGGTATACTTCCGGTGTTGAACATTTTGATCCCATGTTCGTGATGATGAGATCAAGTATGTTTTCTCCTCTTGTGGGGATGGTGACTAGTTGTTCCATGGCGTTTGAGTTTATGAACTCCAGGAATCTTTGGGTTAGAGTGTTCGGGCTTGAGTAGTGTTCCCAGTCTATATTAGGGTAGTTGAAGTCACCTAGTATGATGGTGTTTGGAGATACATTTATCCCCTCCAATGTTTTCAGGAAGGCCATGTGAGGTTCCTGAGTTTGAAAGGGTGGCCTGTAACATGCTACAAATTGCAGAGCAGTCTTGCCTATGGTTAATTGCACCTGGATGGTCTCCGATGCATCGTGCGTTGCCACCAACCTTGAGGTGTGGGTGTCCTTTATGAATATGGACACCCCCCCCCCTTTCTTGGTGTTGTCCGGATTTTGGGGCCGGAACGCATGATATGAGGTGAAACCTGTTAGTGCTGACTCCTCCTGCAATCCACTGCAAATGCTCAGCACAAGGGCCTCCCTATCATGGTAAGGTTTCATCATGTTAACATGGTACAATTTGTGCCCCTGCCATCTGCCTAGCAGTTCCACCATGTAGTTAACATCACTTACCTTTCTTACCACCTTGTAGTGACCCTCCCAAGCTGCTTGCAGCTTGTTGTGTCTGACAGAAATGAGAACCATTACCTGCTGCCCCACAGCATACTCTCTAGCTTGAGCATTCCTGTTATACCACACATTTTTCTGTTGTTGGGCTTCTGCCAAGTTCTCCTGGACCAAGCCCATGACTTCCCTGAGCCTTGTCCTGAGGTTTAGGATGTATGCCACAAGAGATTCCTTGTGAGACTCACATTCACCTTCCCTCTCATCTCAAATTAAATCTATAGGTCTCCTCACCCTATGCCCATACAGCAACTCAAAGGGTGAAAAACCTGTGGATTCCTGGGGAACTTCTCTGTAAGCAAACAACAGATGGGGAAATATTTTCCCACTCCCTCTTAAACTGATCTGCAAATGCCCATAGCATGGACTTGATTGTATAGTTTACTTGATTGTAGAGGTTAACCTCTACAATCAAGTCCATAGCATGGCTTGATTGTAGAGGTTAAACTCTACAATCAAGTCCATAGCATGGACTTGATTGTAGAGTTTAACCTCTCAACAAGACCATTAGTCTGGGGATGGTAGGGGGTGGTCTTCATGTGCTACACCCCACAGGACTTCCACAGTCAAGCCAGCAGGTCTGACATGAAATTAGCACCTCTGTCAGTCAATATTTCTTTTGGGAAACCCACCCTGCTGAAAATCTCTAACAAAGCATTTGCCACCTTCTCTGCCTCAATGGAGGACAAAGCCACTGACTCAGGGTATTGTGTAGCATAATCCACTACAACTAGGATATACTTTTTCCCTGTGGAACTTGGGGTACTCAGAGGACCCACAATATCCATAGCTACCCTCCGAAATGGCTCCTCAATCACAGGCAAAGGAATCAAAGGAGCTCTCACCTTGTCTCCTGCCTTGCCTACCTTTTGGCACTGCTCACAGGTCCTGCAGTACCCTGTTACATCTCTGGAAATTCCAGGCCAATAAAAGTTCTGCATAATACACCTCTTTGTACGTTTTATGCGCATATGACCTGCAAAGGGAATATCATGGGCGATGGCTAGAAGTGCCAGACGGTAGGCTCTAGGCACTACCAACTGCTGTACTCCCTCACCTTCTAGCCCTCCCTCAGGGGTCCACTCTCTGTATAGTAACCCTTTGTCCCAGTATACAGATTTCCCCCTTTCCTTGAGAATCAGGTGCCTCCCTTGCTACCTGCCTCAGGCCTTGCAATGTAGGGTCTGTCTGAGAGCTGAGCCTGTCTCAACTCTCTCCTTATAACCCTTCCCAGCTCCCCTTCCACAGGAAGGCTGGCATCCTTTGACAGTACTGCCTCACTGTCAGCCTGGGTACTACTACTCACCTCTACCTTTGCAGTCACTCTGTCCAAGGGACCATCAGTACCCACAAGCAGCTGTGGCACACCTTCAGTTTCACTGCTACAGCGTAGCTCCCTCCCTGAAGTAACCACCTCACCAGTCCTGGCTGTAAGTATGCAGTTTCTCTGGGTCTCCCCCAGGCTACCAGACCCACATGCTTGTCTCCTAGCCTGACTGCGTATAACTGCATAAGCACATGGTACTGCCTCATCCAAATCCTTCCCTATTAGGACATCTGCAGGATGGTAGTTCAGTACCCTTGTTGTCTCAAGACAACCTACTAATGGCATTTTGTCTTTCCCACTTATTGGCTCCCTCACCTTTGGTTCCCCACCTTGCCTCCATGGACACCTGTATGCCACATGGCCCCACTGGTTGCATTCAAAACATGTAACCCTAGCTCCTGGACGTGTACCTGGACTAGTGGCTTCCCCTGCTACTGGCAGATTCTGTTGTGGCTGTTTGTGCTGCCCACCATGGGTTCCTTTAGACCCATGAGCAGTACTGGGAGTCCCCTTCCTGTGCAGGGCTTCCCTGCTTGCCAGGTATAGGTCTCCCTTCTTCCTCAACTCATCTGAAGTAGCACATTGTCTATCAGCTAACCAGATCCTCATGCCCTTAGGCAAAGTGCTAAGGGCTTGTTCCCTCAGGTCTGCCAGCCCTTCAGAAATGGTGACCTGACATCCCACTCACCCACCTATGGAAATAAGTGCTCAGTTCAGCAACATATTCACACACACGCTTTCATCTGCCTTGCGTCTATGCTCATGAAACTTTTTCCTATACGTTTCGGGTGTTAGCTTAAAAAACTCTAATAGATGATTTTTTACAGCAGTATAATCAAAACATGCAACGTCAGACATTTTAGACAATACAGTTACAGCTTTACCATGGAGTAAGGGGGTCAGGAACCATACTCAGAGACCTTGGTCAACTTCATACTGTTTACATACCCTCTCAAACATATGAATGAAACTAACAAAATTATCCCCCTCTTTAAACTGTGGAAGAAAATTAATGACCTTTTGTGCTTCTGGGGTCCAGTTACTCTCTTCCCCATTACCTCCATGTCTCTGGCAAAGAGTCAGCATCTCCTTCTCATGCTGCCTCTGCTTCTCTTTTTCCTCAACTTCTAGGTGTAGCAGTTTCTCATTCTCCTCACTTTCTAGACGCCTCAGTCTCTCAGTTGCTTCTATTTCCACACGCCTGGTCTCCAACTCAAGTCCCTTTAGCATGTAAAAACACTGAAGAGAGAACTGCAATCCAATTGTTTATTGAACAAAATAACGAGTTGACCTAGGTTTCGTCCCAACTTTTAAGACTTCTTCAGAACAGTGACAAATAACACAGCATTCCCTTAAATACACCCACCCATTATTCAATTAATACATTAAGAATAAATTTAAACAATAAAACAATCACCACTAATAAAAACTACTATATAAATACAATTCCTAACTAGCTGAAAATATAAATAACTTCATGTTAAAACACAATAAAAAAATTTCATTATATCAAAAATGTTAAATTTTATAAAATGTCCTAATTACTTATGTGCTAGTTTCTACCTAAAATGTGCTTTAATTTTAAAATAGGAGCAATGCTAACACTATCATTTATACCAGGAAAATTCAAAGCATCTAACCTTAATTGCCATTTTAGTTCGCAGATGTCTAAATGCACATCTAAACTCCTTCCCTGGATGTCTTGATTTATCTGCTGAATAACACAAAATCTAAAAAACACGTCCGGGGCACTGTCCTATACGCCTAGCTAGAGCATTAGTGGTTCTAGCATGCCTAATGTCCAGCAAATGTTCATTCACCCTCTCTCTAAGGCAGCTACATGTTTTCCCTATATAAAATGCAGGACATTGACCACACTTAGCTAAATATACCGCATTCCAACTATAACAATTACTGCACCGCAAGCACATGTGGTCAATGCCCTGCATTTTATATAGTGAAAACCTGTAGATGCCTTAGAGAGAGGGTGAATGAACAGTGATCTAATTTTAGTAACATTGGATGTTAAATCTCTCTTTACATATATACCTAACCAAATAGGCATTAATATGCTTAAAGATTGTCTCTGTCGACATAGTGGGTATACAGATAAATCTATTGAGCTTATCTGTTTGTTCATGGAATTAGTGCTAGAGAATAATGTTTTTACATATGGTGATTCCTATTTTCTGCAGAAGGATGGCGTAGCTATGGGCACGTCATGTGCCAATAGCTACGCCACATTGGTTTCAGCGAGTTGGGAAGAGAAACACTTGTTGGTCAAGCCTGAGATAAGCTTTTACCGGAGGTTTGTGGATGATCTCTTCCTAGTCTGGGAAGGTGGAGAAGAATTTTTGGAGCCCTTTTTTGATTATCTCAACCTGACCACATCTTTCTTGAAATTTACTGTTAATAGCTCCAGAGAACACATCGACTTTTTAGATGTCATTATCAGTAATTTGGGCAATGGTGCCCTTAATACCAAAACATATCGGAAAGAATGTAGTAAGAAGGCTTATTTGCACAAGAAGAGCATGCATCTTCCACACATATTTAGCAATATAATGAAGGGTCAAGGCTTAAGATCCTCTAGATTGAATGCCACACACTCTGAGTTTGGAGCAGAGACAGAGGTTTTGAGAGAGAAGTTCAAAGATAGAGGCTATAGAGCATCTGAAGTAGATGGTACACTGGCCAGGGTAGCAGGTTTAAGAGATACATATGGTAAATCTTACTTTTCTTCTGGACCTTGGGAATCACCACCTATTAGGACCACTAATGATTTTAGAATTTCACTTACCTATTCTGCCAATATAAAGGACGTAGAAAGAATTATAAGGAAGAACTGGCGGATTTTGCTGTCAGATAGTGAGGTCAGTGAAGTGGTTGGTAGTAAACCAAGCTTTGTTTATAGAAACAAGAAAAATTTGAAGAGGATGCTTTGCTATCCCAAAATTCTTGAGTGTAGAGTGGAACTAGGGTTGACAGTTGGGACTTTTCCCTGTACCACTTGTAATTGGTGTCAATATATAGATAGTTCAGGGATGTTTTTACACCCTGACACAGGGAGACATGTTTGTTTTACGTTAACAGCCACATGCAGTACGAGTTCTATAGTGTATTTGGCAGTATGCCAACAATGTAGTTCTTTTTATTTAGGGAAGACAAATAGGCGTTTAAGAGATCGTATCCGAGAACATGTTTACAGTATTAACAAAATCCATTCAGACAAATGTTCTTGCCAAGCATGTAACCCTAAATTAAACACATACATTTAAATTGATGGTGGCAGAAATTATACCACATGGGTCTCGTGGGGGTGATGTTAGTAATAAAGTTGAGAATAGTGAGCTTAACTGGATCATTAGGATGCGAGCCTAGAGGGGAAAAGGACTCAGTGATAAAGTGTGTATTAAACCAGTACTCAAGAATAGACCTCTAGCCAAATGAAATGTTTTTATTTATTTATTCAATAGTTTTTATTCATGATTTTCTTACGAAATGCTTTCACAGTTGTGCATCATAAATTGTATTTTAAGTTTTAATTAGTTTATTATGTGATTAGATCTGATGATTGATTGATTTTTTTTTATTGGCTGGTTATGCTTTTCAATGTGGGGTGTGTGACTTTGTGAATCTGTCTGATGAAGCAGTCAGTGTGAACTGTGAAAGCGCTTACATTAAATGTTTTTTGTGGAATTGTATGCCTTCTTATTGCCATGGCCTGGCTCGATTTGTTTTTTGCTTCATTTTATTAGTGCTGTGCTTTGCAGCCCTAAGTGGGGAACCACTTCTTTTCCTGGTTGCTGTTTCTTTCTGGTTTTGTTCGACATTTTGTAAATATGTTTGGTGCAGTGGATTCACCAAAGAGTAAGACACCGAAGTTATAAGCGAGATTGACACAGAAAATCTCAAAAACATTTGAATTCCTAAGCATCATTTAAATCTAAAATGATCATGATATTGCAGGTGAGCATAAGAGGTAACAGTTTGAAGAGATAGCATTTTGAATTTTGGAATCATGACAAACTGATTAAGAAAGGAAAGATCTAGGACTAGTCTCCAATTTTCCTCTTTGTTTGGTACCAGAAAAATCCTCAAATAGAAGACTTTACCTATATCAGGGCACAAGTTCAATCACCCATGGGCTAATATTTGCGTTAAAATAGGTGAAAACATTGATGTCTGGTTTGCAGGATAAGGAGGAATCCCTAGAAACAGGGTTCGGAACTCCCATTGCCATCTGTACCCCTGTTGGATAAGCCTGCAAATCCATTCACCTGATATAATCTGATGCCATAGTGGAAGAGAGATTTGAAGAATGGCAAGCATGGAAAGGGGAGAAGTGATTTGAAAGCAAATATTTATTCAGACTTTTTGACCATCCTTGGTACTAGGAGGCTCTGCCTTTTTCTTTGAGCTTCCTTGCCACTGCTTTTTAAAATTCTGCTTGTTCAAAACACTGAGACTGCTTACTCTGTTTCTTGAAAAAGGATCCTGAAAAAGAAGGAAGGTTTTTACTGAACTTTGAAAAGGGAAACTGAAAACATCTGAAGTAACCCCTTGAATCAATTTTCCTCTCATCAAACTTCTTTAGCTGCAGAGGGAGCAAATAAGATATCTTTGTCCAGAGAATTCAAAAGCTTTAACATTTTTTGGAAGACTTTGAAAATACAATGAAGCAAATGTTCTCATAACTACATCAGTAACTGCAGTCCTGGAAACAGCAGCAGCAGAATCATAAAATCACTTTAAAGAGTGTTTGGTTACCTGAGAAGCAGATACAAGGAATTTAATGATGCTTTAACATCAGTCTGTCATGTTCTCAGAACAAGCCATATGAATCAAGAAACTGAATACACTAATGTTAAATTTCCTATGGGCACCTAATAGACCTAGGATTGCATTAAAGAAACATACTAATAGCTGGTCTCAAGGGGATATTTCTTTTCCAGACTTTAATTTATATACTATCTCTTCTATTGTAAAAGTTATTACTTTATTAATAGATCAGTCATATGTCACAAAATGGAAAGATTATTGGGAGCTAATTAGTATGCACTTCATGAAAATCTCCTTAACACATAAAAATATGATTGTAAATAACTCCATGTTATGGTTACTAAAGGAATTTTGTACTTCACCTATTACACCTAAACATATGGTTTGTTACCCATTAAATATTATTATTAGTTATCGTAACTTTATATTCATGCACCCTAAGTATAGGGAATGGAATTTTATTGTATTCCCTATAATGTATACTCAGGGTATGCTTTTGTCATCTACTTCTGAAGGAACTCATTTAACTATAGATAATGATCTAAAGTACTGGTATCAGTTGATATCTGATAATAAAGTTAAAAATCTAGATTTCTTAAAACAAGAATTTGATCTAAGAGAAACTTGCTGGTTAGAGGTTCAGACCTTTAGACAACATCTCATTAATAAAATAGATCTAATGTCTATAACAGTTAAAGAATCTATTCCAACACTGATTGATTACTTGATATTAAATTTACAACATAAAGTTTCTGATAAAGGTAAACTTTCATACATACATAAAATTATCAGACAAGAAACTTTTTACAGTGTAGATTCATACTGGAATTATTTCACTTCTATTAATGGGGACCCACCAAATCAACAAGATAAACAATATATATTGGAATCTGCTTATAGAACTACGTCTTCCATTGTCTGGAGACTTTATACATGGAAATTTTTACATAGATCTTTTATACACCTTTGATGATGAATAAAATAAATAATAAAGATAATTTATGTAAGAGATGTAATGTAGAAATTAATGCTGACTGGGCTCATATGTTTTATGACTGTATAAAATTGAAAGAATACTGGAAGTCAATTAATGAATTTTTGCAGGCTCTTTTACAGATAATTTCATTATTTCTAAATCTCTTATATTATTCAACACACCTGTACCTCAAAGTGTTAAAAGGTTAAGCTTCCCTTGTTATGGTCTATTCTAGCAGTGGCTAGGAAAATAATAACTAGAAATTGGATTTCAGATACACCTCCTTCGTTCAATGAATTTAAAAATGTTATGAATATAGTGTGCCATATGGAAATAAACACAATTAGGACAAGAACAAATAGAAAAACATCTTATTATATTGTATGGGATAATTTACAAAATTTGTTAAAAAAAATTTAATTTCAATAACATGGTATTTTAGTTTAATTAATTGATCTGATTGTAGTGGATGTCTTTGTAAATACTTTAGTTGTTTTGTTGAATATTATAATAATACCTATTTTAATTACTTGTATAAAATTGTTATGATATTTCTCTTATATGTTAAAACAATAAACCTGTTTTGAAAAAAAAGAACAAGCCATATGAGTCTGGCAATTCAAAATTCTAAAAGTAAAGGTGGCAGAAGTATAAACTTTCTTCCCAAATTTGTCAAAAGTTTTCTCATCATTGTTGGAGGGAATAGGGTTAGCATTTACACTATGTTTAGCAGAAGAAGTTTTTGATAAAGAACTCACTACAGGATATGATTTGAGATTATCATACATTTTCTTTTTTAGTAAGAGATATTTTATATAGCCTAGTACCTCTCAACTGTACAGATTTTCCCAGAATGTCCAGATTTTTGCCTCATATTTTTGATCCATTTTTCAAAAAAATGTGTTTTTCTGGCAAACCATTACAGATCAAAGCTAAAAAATAATCACAGACATTTGAGTTTCAGACTTCATGCCATTCAGAAAATCCATGGTAATATAAAACCTGCTATTCTATTAACTTTCTAAGTCTGCAAGAGCAATATTTAAAAATTGTCCCTATTTTTCAGCCTTTCCCCCACTTTTATTTATGACTTTATCCAGATTTCTTGCTCTAAGAGGTTGAGCGGTATGCAACTTTTTGGAGGCAGGGGGCTGACTGTCACCCATACTGCAAACCTTAAAACATTTTCTAAGGCAAGCAACACAGGAGGAACAACTGCAGGCTGATGAAAATCCAGTTATAACAAATTATAGTACTAACAAGGATATAGGAAATTCATTATGACTCTATCATTATGACTCTACTGAAATAAATCACACATTTTTAAATAGTTTCAGAAAAATATAATTCTTCTGGAGTGAAATCTGAAGAAACACTTTCTTCAGAATCAGAATCCTCAGCATGAAGAGAATTAACTGAAGGGTGACGCTTCCCCACCCCTTCCTGCTCATCTGACTGGCGATCACTGTCAGACTGAGATGGAAATCTTTTATATTTTCTATTAAAAGGCAGAGGGGCAGCAGGATTAAACACGTTCAAAGCAGTAAGTAATCCCTTACCAAATCCCAGTAAATCTTATCTGTCCACAGTTAAAGTCATAGGTGAAGAAACATTTTTAAGTTTTTGTCTTTTTCTTCGTAGAAGATTCTCTGACAAAGAGATCAACCCACAGCCATTCCTTCCCCTGAGGCCAACAAGAGTTACTCTCCAATGCCCAGTAAGGACAACTCTACAGCCACAGAGGACATACCAGTGTTCCAGTCTTCAGTGGCTTCCTGAGGAGTTACATCAGAGGGCCCAGGGGCAGAAGATGAGTGGTCCAAGGAACCAGTTTTTCTCCACAGCAAAGTCATCCACTAACAAATGAGGCAGAGATGTAGCCAGACAGACACCTACAGTCCTCCTAACAACTTTCTTTTTTTCTTGCATATTAGGAAGCCAGAACCATGGAGACCAACACCTACTCCATTTTCAAGCTGGGAAGGAGACATGACAAGTGTGTAGCAGAGCCCGAGTGAGTTGATAAACCTTCTGACAGGAAATGTAATATTCTGAGGTAAAAGTTTGCTGTGATAATCCCAAAAGAGCACCAAATCTTGCCCCCCCCCCACACACACACACGCTAGAAAAGTAGATAATTCATTAAAATATAGATTTTTATACAGTTGATCCACACAAGCAGCACAAAAGTAAAAATCCCCTCAAAAGGATCGTTAGCTGACCTTCAGTTCCATGAAGGCTGCAAAGGCAAAGCACTTTGGCAGCAAGAAAATTCTGAAGTGTTTTGGAACCCACATAGTTTAGGTTGCTGTAACAATGATTTATTAGAGCATCTATTGTTATGGTAAGTTTACTTACACATCTGCACTTTGGTTATGATTACAGAACCAATCATTATCCTATTGTGTTATTGTCCCAGTACTGTAGGCATTATGTGCTTGAGAGATGGATGTCAAAAAGTTCACCTACAGAGTACAGAGCAGCAAAGTAAGTGAGCATGCAGCTGCATTTGGGATCGAGAAGGGGAAGCAGACATAAAACTGTGCTATTAGGAATGGTGAGGACCACAAAGGGGGGAGATATAGGCAAAAGAATGCACAATCTAGCAGGAACAGAGAAGGAGAGAGCAGTTTGTTCGTAACCTCTCCCAAGCTATGCATATATCTTAGAATGCCATCATTAGCATTCAATAACTGGGGAGATGTGTTTGTGTCCTCATTTGTTTTGTAGAAACAAGATAAATTAGGAAGCGGAACAGCAGTACAAGTTCTGAGAGAGAGCGAGAGAGAGAAAGAGAGAGAAGGATTGTGCTTTGTGGTTTTCAAGAAATTTGAAGTGTAGGAAAGACGCTAGGGCAAGTAGGAAGAGAACAATGCATATTTCTGGTAGATGGCTGGAAGGGTGTGAGTGCCCCTTCATTTCAGGATAAATGGATGGGGAAGTGCTTAGGAAAAAGCACACATGGCTGATGAAGCAACAAAATGGAAAATAAATAAATAAATAGAAATTATGTGTTTAAAGGTTATGCTCAGTAATACCATAAATCATACAACAAACATATGTGTGTTATATGTGCTAACAACAGGGCTGATGGCTGTTGTGCTGTATGGATAAGACAGGCATGGACAAATAGCATAAGAGAATGGACATGGTGATTTTAGAGTTTAAAGGATAGGGTAGACACTGAATATATAGATATGGAAATATACATAACAAAAGTACTACAGAATGTATAATGGTGATGAGGTAGGGCTAAAACTGGTAGAAATGTACGATTTAGTTAGAAGGTACTCAGCAAAAAAGTAAGTTTTCTAGTAATAAAGGTAATTAGGCAAACATGAAAACTGATACAAGGATTACCGTATGCAGGCTACCTAATCCTGCATGAGATGAAAAGCTAACTAAGGTCAAATTTAAGGGATGGGCAGGGTAAAAGAAGAGTAACTGTGGTGGTAGATCTACCAGAGGCAAAGCACAGTGTTTCAGTATTGAAAGTGTGTAGAGACAAAAACACATTTCTTATGGAAGAATTTGAAGAAAATGTATCTAATGAAATCAGAAAAGGAAGAATCCCCTTATGACAGTTCCCTACTCCAGGCCAGTAATCAAGGAGCCTCAGTCCTCACCACTGACACTGGTGAGTGATGGCCACTAGGAACAAAAATGGATACACACAGTATTTTCAGATGCAGCCCTCTTCACCAAGCACAATTTCCAATAAGAGCACACAGGGACCACACTCCAGACCTGGGGCTGGACTCTCTCTCTCTCTCTCTCTCTCTCTCTCTCTCTCTCTCCAGGCCCCAAAGAAGACTCCACACTGACCACTTTGGAGCACTATGTCCCTGTTCCAAGTAGCTGAGACACACACTTGAATATTGGATTTTCACACACACACACACACACACACACACACACACACACACACACACACACACACACACACACACACACACACACACACACACACACTTTGGAAAGGCTGGCACAGATTTACCAGCTGTGCCCCTCTACCCACACTATAAGGTAATTACACTGCCACCAGTCAGCTACTCTAAGGCTCTTACAAGGGTACCCAATTATACTAAGTAAAATTACTACTAATACAAATGGTAGACTTTGACCAATGCATCAAGGCTTTCAGGAGCGGCCATAGTGCCACTAAAATAAGCATAAGTACTCTTAAGATGTTAAAAGTATTCTCTAAAAGACCAGCCATGATTAAAGGTATAGAAATATTTAATAATAAATAATAAAATAGAAAACATGAGAATACTCAATATTTAGTTACAATCAATCACAGGAGATTAAAAAAATAACACAGTTGGATAGAGTCACACAGATGCAGAAAAACAATACTTAACTAATCTTACTATATTTTCTTGACTGACTAAAGAATTATTGTTCCCTAGTTAAGTTACTTATTCCAGCAAGGCAAAATGATGAGTGTTGAGTTATTTACTACAGCAAGGCAATATGACGTGTGAGGTTGTGTGAGATATCTGTGAGAGATCCTTCCTGTCAAGTTTCAAAAAACAAAGTGCTGCTGCGAGAGTTCCAACATATCTCTCACTAATATCTAAAAAATAATTTCAGTGCTCGTTATAGAATGACATCACATCTGGTCACCCGACTCTGGTACAATACACACCCAGAGCTTTGCTAAGATCTGTTACAGCATCTGAAAGTTGTTAAACAGTGTACTATTGTGTATTATAAAGGAAACAATTTGGAAGCAATGGACAGGATTAAAAGGGTAACAATGCTAAAAAAACTTGCCTGTTTCACAAAAAAAGGTGAATATGTCCAAAAATAAAAATAAAAGGATATAAACAGACAGGAAGAGTAAGGAGATGATTGTTATGTAGGACAGAAATGTGGATGAAATAGTTTTGAGATGGTATGATGGCAAATAAAGAAAAGATAAGTGGCAAACTTTAAAACACAAAGAAAATCACTTTTCAGTTATATAGGTGAGAGAAACAGTGTGGGAAAGGAGAATGGGAAACCAGCTTAAAAAGAAAAAAAATTATAAGGGACAAAAGACCAGGAAAATGTTTTTTAATTTAGTACATTGTGTGAAAGTTGTACAGATAGGACATTAACAACAGAGAAGCCACCGATATGTCTGAAGAAGTAAGCACAAGGACCAGAAAGATTTCTACCGATGATCCTGAAGAGTTGTGGTTTAGTTAGGACTACTGTCTGAGTTATTTAATAGTTCTCTGAGAAAGTGACTGATCCTGCAAGTGGTAGAGGTATTACTTTTCAAAGGAAAAGTGAGAATCAACTCAGAAAACTGTAGGTCAGTGAATCGGACTGTGGGAGTGGGAAAAATAAGGAAGGTATTAATGAAGTCAAGATTAACAGCTTTTTGGGTCAAAATTGGCTGGCAAGTGAATTCCATCATGGTTACACATCAGATTATTCATCTCTGATTAACCCGCGTACATTTCTGTGATTGGGTCATCTGGAAAGTGGGATGCAGTTTATCTAGATTTCAGTAAAGAGTTTTACTTTGTTTCAGAGCACTGATGGTTTTAAAAAATGGGATGAGAGTGGAAAGCAAATTGTGTGATGTGTTGAAAAGTAGCTACAGAATAGGAAACAGAAGGTTACGGTTGATGGTGGTGCTGGGGGGCAGGTCTCACATACAGTAGGTAAGCACAAGTGGACTTTCACAGGGAGTTATCCTGGGTACAGCACCATTCCTCTTATGTCTTTCTGATTTCATTCAGGGAACAGAACTCTGGATCTACCTCTTACAGACCACATCAAAGGCTGGGTGGACAGGCTGAAAGAATAAATGTTAAGAGGGTCACTAAAAGACAGCGGCAGCTGTCTTTTAGTGACCCTCTTAACATTTATTCTTTCAGCCTCTCCACCCAGCCTTTGATGTGGTCACTAAAAGACAGCGGCAGCTGCTCTTTAACCCATTGAAATACAAGGTGCAGAATATAGGAAATAACAACCCAAGGTCAAGTAATGAAATTAGTGGAATCACACACATAAAAACATCAGAACAAGAAAGAGACCACGGGGTTTTCATAACTGAAAACCTGAATAATCTAGCATAGTGTAAAAAGGGCAGTAGTCAAAACTTATCAAATACTTGCTGCATTTCTAGAGAGGTGGAATCTAGGGATAACAGGATTAAGGCTCTGAACTGTTAATGAGTTGTTTCCTTTAACCAAAGGGAGCAGGATTTGATTCCTTCTACCTCCATTTGGCTATTGTGTGACTCTGAACAAGCTGCTTAACCAAATATGCTTCTGGGTCTCCCCAGAAAAGGGGCACTTGTGTCTAGTAGACTTACTCAGTTAACAATTCTGTAAAATAAAATAAAAAAATATAAAAAAAGATAGAACAGAGGACTAAAACTCTGACTTATTAATGACATGCTTCCTGTGCTAAGGATACACAGTTTGAATCTTAGCATCTTCATTTGCCTACTGTGTGACCTTGAGCAAGCCACTTAACTAGACAGTGCTTTGGGGAAACTGGGAATTTGGCCTAGGTTTGTTAATGGTATCCTAGACTGCAAGCCTAGTAAGAAACTAAGAACGTGATGATAATGCCTTTTTATGAAGCAATTTTTAATCCACAATTGAAGTAGTATCTGTATCAGTTCTTGAGATCATATGAGGAAAAAGAAAACAAAATGATAGAGACAGAAAAGAAAAAAATGACTAGAAAGGTACAATAAACAGAGAATATAACATATGAGGCAGGAATAGCGGAGCTTGATATTTTTTCACATGAAATGATATGAGACTGTGTAAGCAAGATATGGTAATACAAGATAACAAGAGAAAAATATGATGGGGTTGCACAAGAAAAGATATGGTGGGTAAAAGAGGGCATGACAAACAAGTTAAGGGAAAGCGATTTAGTCTGGATGTGAAGATTTTTTTCACAAGAAGGCTAACAAACAAAATCTATAAAGAAAATAGATACTTAAAAAGATGAAGCTTTAAAAATGGCTTGGATTCATAGAAAAGTGGGAAGATAGACATGAGGGAAGCTGCTTTAGGCTACGTACAGTATCACAATTGGGCAGACGAGTTATATTTAGTCATAGTGTACTGATTTATATGGGCGGCCACTGTGGTGCAGCGGTTAGCATTGTTGCCTCACAGCAAGAGGTTCTCCAGTTCAGTGCTTGGCTGGGGTGCCTTCTGTGTGGAGTCTGCATGTCCTCCCTGTGGTCACGTGGGTTTCTTCCAGTTGCACCGGTTTTCTCCCACATCCTAAAGACATGCTGTAGGTGGATTGGACACTCTAAATTGGCCCTAGGCATGAGTACGTGCATGTGTGTGCCTTCCATGAAAGGTTGGGCGCCGGACTGGCAACTTGACAACGTAAAACTCTACTGCCAATCATGAGCAGACAGGTGATCCGCTGTAGCGACGCCTAACCAGAAAAAAGCTGAAAGAAGTGTACTGCTTTTTATGTATTTATATACACACACACACACACACACACACACACATATATATATATATATATATATATATATATATATATATATATATATAGATAGATAGATATAGATATATATATAGATAGATAGATAGATAGCTACAGATATGTATGTATCCATGTTTCTATGTATTTATATGTTATGGGCAGGTCTGCAAAAGGCAAACTCCGTTTACCACAAAACATTAATAATTTTAAGTCAAAACCTAAAATATGGAAACACTAAAGAAAAAAACGAAAACATATTTTTAAAGGGGGGCTGCCCCCCTGCACCCACAGCTACTTATATATACCAAGTCTGAGATTGCACAACAGTGATGAAAGAGAAAATTCCTACTCAGCACTGTGCCACAACCTCCCACACAGTAATGCTAGCATTCTGATATCAAGCAGCATTTCATTACTTATGCCAACTTTCAGAAAGTTGATATTCTGAACGTTCAACAAACTGCCTGGTTACTATAAGTATATATGCACATATGCATATATGTATGTATCTATGTATGTATGCATATATGCATGCATATAACTATGTATGTATGTATGTGTGAAGAAAAATATGAGACACTTATGATAAACTTTGATAATATGATCTTTGACGGTTTAGGAACAGATATCAAAATAGTATGGCATTTAGAAGAAAAATACAACAAAAGATGAACATGATTAAGTGTAAAAAAGGAGTCCTTCTGGGAACATTCTGTAAGGCTGACAAGATAATAGTTTTACATAATGGACATGTTCGTCAAGAGAAGATGGGAGCAGAAAAAATAGGTATAGCAGAAGCACTGTGGGTTATACAAGTGGTAAAGGCTATTGCTGAGTCAGTCAGCAGAAGACCAGAGGATAGAGCTATCATCAATTCTTGAACAGATAGCTTGGTTCTTGAAGTAAAATGGGGGTAATATTGGTATAAAAGGGATAGATTATAATTATCAGATGGGTGATAGGCCAGAGTTATGTCACATTCAAAGCAAGGACATAGTATCAACCAATAAGCAATTAGAGGCTCTCCTTTTAGGAAACTGAGGTAGCAAGAGGAAGAAGAGTGTTATCAGCTCTATTGTTTTTGTGGAGAAGGTATACAGAAGCAGAGGACTAGGGCAAAGACAGCTAGTCATGCAGAGAGAGAAGGTACTAGTGAGTGGTTTACAGGAGTGTTGATTAATTGTTTTATTCTATTTATGCTGGATCTTAAAATGTAATGGGGGATTTTGGTGCATTTTTATAGGCTAATATAATTATGGCAGGAAGGCCAGCAGATGGATGCCTACCGTATAGTGAAGAAAACTTATATAGGAGGTAGTTATTCTTGGACAGGTCGAAGGCCAGAGTGGGCTATATATCACCAGTGTGGTGATGGTGGTGGTGGGGTTACCTAGCACAGTGCATTTTCCCTTTGTGACAGCAGCTAGGTACAGGGATGAGGTAGTACCCATGGTGGAGGTATAGTTGTTAGGCTAGTAAAAGAGAACAAGAGGTCGAACAAGACACTGTTTTAGTTACAACTGCAGGAAATCCACCCAAGGGACTTGCAGATTCAGGTACTCAACAGAGCTGAAGATTCAAGCATGAATGTTTCACGTGTGGGAGACCTAGCCAGTGAATTTATACCACAGAAACACAGGTCTGCAATACAAAACAAAAGTTAGCCAAGTTTTGGGGATCAAATCAAAGTAACCAGCTTTGGTGACATGAGTAAAAATTTTACTTCCTGAGTATGCAAGTAGCAAAGTAGGGCAGGGCAGCAGTGAGAATTCTATAGGCTGGATTTATAGTGTTTTATATATTATGCAATGTGATCTGAGAGGATATAAACAATTACTTTAAAGTCATCGAGAGGCAACCTGGAAGTCATATGGGCAGAGATTATCAGAAAAAAATGCAGGCAGGTAGGATACAAGGAACAACTACAAGTCAGAAATCAAATTTGTGTGATTCTAACCCCCACAGTGATGGAAATTGAAGTAGAAATGGCAGAAAAACAGTGAATCTCAAGACTGACTGTAATGCCATTATAGTACATACCTTCCAACATTGGGAGCTGTGCCCCAACACCCCTTCTACTAATATACAATAACTCCAAGATTGCTGCACTACCACGATCTTGGACTTAGTGTATGCATTTCACCAGCTCTGAGTCCTTTGGTTAAAATCTCTGAGGAACAGCTTGCCAAATACAACTGCTCAAGAAATTACCCTAAGGAAAAAATTAAATGTATGTATTTATGTGGGAGTCAAGCCCCCCGCCCAAACATACATATACCAACTCCATGGTCACACAAGCATTTGGAGAGAAATTTTTCAAAAGAAAGGAATCACTACTAGTACATACTTAGAAACTTCACTGGCAGTCACTTCTTATGGGAAACAGTGGTCAGGGAGTTTAACTTCACTTAGTTGCATTCAGTAAGTTCATTTGTATGAGAATTACCAATCAATGAACAGTTGAGCTGTCATTAATCTGATCACACATTTAGTCTCACTCTTCACAGTCCTAGAAATTCCATCTTGAGCCCAACAGTAACCAACACAGAGCCTCAAAAAATACATTTAAACCATAAGTTTAGCTCAAGAGAATCAGCAAGAAAGTGTAGAATGGGGCTTCAATTATTATGTATCTGCAGCAGAGGTCAGTAAATAAACCCACGTGAAAGAAAGGGAGACACCTGTGTTTCATGTTTTGAAAAGGCAGTCAGACTAGTACAGACAAAGGCAGGTAGATACTAATGGTAAAGGCAGGCATTGAAGCAGACTTTAGGCTGCTGACAATACTTGCAGAGAATCAGAGATTTTAAGCAGGAAATTTGAGGGTACTATTGGATGAATAATTGCATACTGATGGGATACATGGTGGCTGAGTCATTATTTGAAAAATTAGCATATTCTGGCACTGAGTAACAGTCCACATAGTATCTTCACATCAGACAGTTTTGTCTGCTACCAGAATGATTTCTTCTTATTTGAAGAAAAAAAAAGCCCAGATGAATGCAGACAGAAATGGTGGGGTTTTGCATGGTTGTGTGCCAGTTTAAGAGTGCTATTACTCCACAGGAAGACGGATGTCCCCTCAGTATTCATTTGCTTTTAGACATAGAAAAAGGTAATGAGGCAGGTATGTCTGGCCTCCTTAAAGATACTGTAGGTAAATTATCAGAAGCTTTGAAGGTGGCCACAGAAGCTACAAAATTTACATCAGGGCAATTACAAAAGTTGACAGGTCGACTGAGCTTTGTACAAGCAACATTGCAGAATTAGGGCAACTGAAGACATAAGGGAAAACTAGGGGCTGTGAGACACTTTCTTGGAAAAGTATAATGGGATTGCAGTGTCAGAAACAGAGGTCTCTAAGCAAGATAGCCAGTTATATAAATATATGGTTAAAGATACAGGTTTGCTGTGGACCCCATCTGCCTGAGCTGGTGGTAGCTGAACTTGATGTAAAAGATCCTACGTCACTCATCTAAAACAGTACAGGAATTTGCCATTGGGGTCATATCCAAATTTCCCCTAGTCAGTATGAATACCATCACATGATTAATAATAAATAAAGCATGTTATAACAAGCACTAAGATAAATAGACATAGTAACTAAGTATAAACCCTACTCAAGTGAAATACAAACTAAATAAATAGAAAATGCCAGCCAGTACATCTCTGTACTTTATTTAGAAAAGATCAAGTACTTTTGTTCTTGCGGTAAGAGAATGAAAGTGCTTAATCTTTTCTAATTAAAGTGCAGCAATCGCGTTAGCTGGTGTTTTTTATTTATACATAGAAATAGCCAAAAGATATAGTGAGCAGAGGCAGCTACAGCATTCAACAGCTAGATTTTTTTAAGGTTAGAACAGAAAAGAAAAAAAACAGGGATGGCAGCACAATCAACTGGCAACCAAGAACAAACAGGATAATGAGTAAGTTAATAAGACATTTCACCTGGGGATGCATTTAATTCAATAAGGAAGTTAAACCAAAATGCATACAAGGGTTTAGATTACTCTTTAGATGTCTCTCTTTCCTGTCTACAGTAGAACTAGTTCAGAAGGTTAGCATTAGATGCCAAGTTTGTACCTTGACACATCCAGGATATTTGTGCTGCTTGTTGAATAACAAATGATCAGCATGACAGAAAACTGCTTGAGTACTCAAACAAAGGCACTATACCAGTCAGGAAAATGCCACTCGTACAAGGCACTATACCAGTCAGGAACATGCCACTCATACAAGGCATTATACCAGTCAGGATCATGCCACTCATACAAGGCACTATACCAGTCAAGAACATGCTACTCATACAAAATACTATACCAGTCAGGAACACGCCACTCATACAAGGCACTATACCAGTCAGGAACACGCCACTTATACAAGGCATTATGCCATTTAGGAACATGCCACTCATACAAGGCACTATACCAGTCAGAACATGCCACTCGTACAAGGCACTATACCAGTCAGGAGCATGCCACTCGTACAAGGCACTATACCAGTCAGGAACATGCCACTTATACAAGGCACTATGTCAGTTAGGAACATGCCACTCATACCTCATGCCTCCGAAAATATTGCTACCTCATTCAACACACACTTCACACAAACCATACTATCACTAGCTAAACAACACAACCCCCCCTCCCCTCCAACCCACACCTTCAACTAGTAATCTCCCCACTGCCTTCTCTTTTTCTCCTGTACCTACCTCCAACATAAAAAAACTCTTAACTAAACTTAAGCCCACCAAATTATCAGCAGACAACCTCCCAAATGAATACCTACAAATCGCAGCTGATGATCTGGCCTACCCAGTATCTATCTTGATTAACCGATCTCTGTCAGAAAGTTATGTTCCCACACTGTGGAAAGTATCAAATATAATTCCCCTCCACAAAGGTGGCCCCTCCACAGAACTAACCAATTACCGCCCCATAATTATTCTCTCTCCACTCTCCAAAATACTAGAGAGATGAATACACTCTCAGGTCTCAGTCTACCTCCTTACTAACAACCCCCTTTCCAATACTCAGCATAGTTTCCGACCAAACCATAGCACCACCACTGCCTTACTCTCCTTTACTAACACTATCCTTCAGCATAAAAACAGTGACTATCTCTCATCTGCTACTTTCCTAGACCTATCTAAAGCTTTTGACATGGTCCCACATAAACAACTCATCTCTGTCCTCAATAACCTATCCTTCTCTCAATCAGTCACCAACTGGTTTCAGAGTTACCTGTCTGACCGCCAACAATCCATTGTATGGCAGAATGACATATCTCCCCAACTACATGTCTCCATAGGGGTTCCCCAAGGATCCATCCTTGGACCCCTACTCTTCTTTGTTTTCACCAATAGTCTAGCCTCTGCCACCAAACATTGCACACTCATGCAGTACGCAGAGGACTCAACCATCATCTGCTCATCCCAGTCCCTACCCAAACTGCAAAAAGTCACACAGGAAGCATTTTCCTCTGTTGAAACTTGGTTATCCGATGCCCAATTAATACTCAACCCAAACAAAACTAAACTACTCATCTTCCAACCCACCAAACATACTCAAAACAACTCTCACTTTAACATCACAGCAAAAGACAACACCACTATATACCCAACTGAACACACCAAATTGCTAGGAGTGGAAATAGACAATACACTAAAATTTGACATTCACATATCCATGACTATAAAAAAGTCCACAAAATACTAGGAGCATTATACAGAAATAAGCAACTTCTCACCAAAGCAGCAAAGATTTCAGTAGCTAATTCCCACATTATCTCCACCCTGCTTTATGCCTCTCCAATATATACCAAACTAAGGCAATGCAATCTAAACAAGTTAGATACCTGCTACAACAAAATCGCCAAATTTGCCACAGGGGCATCCTACCGTAGTCACCACTGTCTCTCACTTGCTGAACTGGGATGGCTTGAACTCCCTCACCTCCTTCAATGGTATCAACTCTCTCTCGCCCACAAACTAGTAAACCATCCACTAAATGTCCCATCCCTCCAGAATCTACTCCAACCCTATCACACCACCAGACCACTAAGATTCAGCAACAAAAATCACTTGCAGATCACTAAAGCCAATAACTCTGCTGGTGAAGCACTATTCTCTTGCGCCATAGCCAAATTATGGAACTCCCTCCCACCCACAATTATCTCCATACCATCATGCACCCACTTCAAAACTTTACTAAAAGTGCACCTAAAAACATGCTGGCTATGCCCTTGCAACTCCCACTCTAATATCACCCATCCCATCCAACCACTACCTTTCTTTTCACCCCATGAACTACCTTGATTATAGCAAGCTCAGATGCTCATAAGCCTAGTACTTATCATACAGCAGGAACTTCTTATTGTAACATTTGTTAATGTCTGTTATGTACTTCGCAGATAAAGATTCTAGTTGTCTACTGATGTACTATGTTCTTCATCTGTAAATATGTTTGTAATTAATTGCTATGTTAATCAAATTGTTAATCGCTATGTAATCCAATGTAACTACTGTCTGTTTATTTTAACTGTGGAGCTTTTCTCCCCGGGCCTCTGCTGAAAATGGACCTACGTCCAGTCGGACACTCCCGGTCAACAAATGTAAATAAATAAATAAAAATACAAGGCACTATACCAGTCAGAAACATGCCACTCGTACAAGGCACTATACCAGTCAGGAACATGCCACTCATACAAGGCACTATACCAATCAGGAACATGCTACTCATACAAAATACTATACCAGTCAGGAACATGCCACTCATACAAGGCATTATACCAGTCAGGAACATGCTACTCATACAAAATACTATACCAGTCAGGAACATGCCACTCATACAAGGCACTATACCAGTCAGGAACATGCCACTTATACAAGGCACAATGCAAGTTAGGAACATGTCACTCATACAAGGCACTATACCAGTCAAGAAATGCTACTCATACAAAGTACTATACTAGTCAGGAACGTGCAACTCATACAAGGTACTGTACCAACCATGAAAAGGTCACTGTGCCAAAATATAGAGTGGTGGGCTTGATGGGGAGGAAGTATGACCCAGTCTACTTGGCCAGCTGATGGTATATGATTTACTACTGTATATTTCAACTGTTTGTAGAGCTAAGGTGAGTACACCTATTGCATTAATCAGACAGACTAAAAGACCAAAAGCATGTAAAGATTTCACCATGACAAAAGGCTTGGAGAAAGAATAAATGATGCCCCACCCCCCACGAGGGGCATGAATGTTGAAAATAATCTAGTTATATTAGTAGAGCAGTATTTCATGTAATAAAAGACAAAATCAAACTATTTCAAAAAATGAATAAATACATCACAAACTCTTTTATTTGGGAAACAAAGCCCCTTTGGTCCCATTACAGGAGGAGACCCCCCACACTCCCGCATTCATAGTCTATAATAACTAAGTATTAAAAAAAAATCACTGCACCTTGAGGAAGGAAGCCATATTCTGGATGGAAAGCATATCTCTCAACTGTCCAAATTTTTGCAAAATGTCCACATTTTTACCTCATATTTTTGGTCTGCTCCTCATAAAATTTGTGGTTTCTTGGCAAATCATTAAATAATGACAGCCATTTGAGTTTCAGACCATATCCTTCAGAAAATACATTGTAACACAAAACCTAAGAACTATATTTTTGGGCCTTCACCCCTCCATTATTTTTGGTTTTGTCCAGATTTCTTGTGCTAACAGGTTGAGAGGTATGACAGACTGATTTCAGCTAAAGCCGGAAGTGACATGTTGAGTTTGACAACGTGAGCTTTGACAAACTTGGCTTTAAACAAAAGTCAATTGTCCTGTTCAAGATCAGCCTAGTACCTACCTATGAACCCATATTATCTATATCAAACAAAGCTCTTCATTAGCACTCTTCAAGAAAAATCTTGATGATTGGATGGGAGATAGGAAATTCACTCCGGGGATCACTTATGTGGCTCTTCTCGACAGTGGCACAGGAAAATAATTTTCTTGGGTGGCAAAAGCCAGGGTACCTTTTGTCTAGGCTTATATAGGCCCTAGGGCCAATAGCCTAGTACCTACCTATGAACCTATTTAAGTGTGTGTGTGTGTGTGTGTGTGTGTGTACAGAAGTACACAAAATACTGTTAATGAAGATAAACTTCTTAATAGCTTTTAATGAGGTATCACTGTCAAAACATCTGTTACTTTGAATAGTTCTTATAATGTCTCTTGGCAATGTTGTTGGTAAGAATAAATTCATTTATCATGAAGAAACTATAAGGTAGATGTAGAGCATACACGAAAACAAGGTGACAACTAGTAGCACAAAGTAAAGAACTGACAGGATTAACATTACACTAAGGATTTGTACTTGCACCAGTGGTATGGAGGGATAAAGGCCTGATCATCATCAGTGACCTGAGTTTGATTAATGGTTTAGATACTTGACGAAAAAGGCTGGGAAAAAGGGAGTGCCCATCCTGGGGGTGTGGAGGTGGGGTCTGGTCATCTCAGGCTTTTGCTTCCAACCTGCTCACTGCTGGAGTGTAGGACCAGTGTCAAAAGGGTGGAGGCCAGTGTAAGGATGATTTGGAAATGGCCATCCAAGCCACTTGAAGAAGCATGCATGTACTGATAGACGGGCATAGATTGCATCTACACAAAAAATACTGTTACTGCTGAAATGCTCGTGAGAGCACCAAACTCCCTAGTGTTTGCCTGGAATAATGGCTCCACAGGCCAGCTGTTCCCCTTTGAGATCTGAGGGGAACTTCCTATCTGCAGAAAACAAATGGGCTCTAGTCCAATAGGGGATGGCTTGATAACTCACAGATAGAAGGGGAGGGAAAGTACGTAAAAAAATATCTGTAATAACTGTTCCCTCATTATCCCTAATTACTACGAAATAAAGAAAATGCATATGAAAAGAATGTTGAGATACTGCAAATCTAAAAAACAAATCTGTCTGCATTCAGATATGCAACAAAACATCATCGATTACAGATCACATAAGCCAGCAGTTGCCCAAGTAATGCCTCCACATACCCATAACAGGTTAAAAAAAAATCAGCCCAATTGCTAAGTATAAGTTCAGATTCAAGGAATTCCATAAACATATCTGCATACGTTAGGACAAAAAATGTCTCCATTTCAGTTTCTTTGATCTGTAAAAAATACTTATCAACAATCAAAATGTTTTACCTATCATGTTTTAAGTTGTAATTGGAAATGAATAAATTAATCAACATAATCTGCAAAATGAACAAGTAATATACATCCATTAGTATCCCACAGTAAGAAGCTGCTAGGTTTTTTCATCAGTTGCAACTTAATCATACTCTGCTAGCTTGCTCATTCATGAGCTAGCATGGGGTCAAAATAATCAGATAAGGTTGACTGAGAGAACCACACCCTGATACAACGGTGTGTGCTATTGATACCAAAGCTTTGTGGGTTCTAGAAAGTAGATAGAACTTTTGTGAACAAAAGTTATGGTACTTACTATAATGTAGTATAATGTATAATACTTCAATAAAGCAATGGAGCTTTCCACCGGGCCTCTGCTGAAAAAGGACACTGCTCACTCAAATATTTCCTAGTAAACAAATGTTAATAAATAAATAAGTAAATGTTTGATCTAGATGAGCAGGTCCATCTTCATCAACAGTTGCACTAATGCCATTAGGCAGTGGTCTTCTCAGCATCAATACATTCTTAGGGTACTAGTCCCTACAATTTTAACTATAATTCTCCGCAAAAGTGCTTTCACTCCTGATCTTTATTCACGTTGCACTGAAACAGTATAGAACCAGTCAGCATATTGCCAAAGGCCTCGAAACTGTGTCAGCAAGAAGGCAAGGGGATGAGGATGTGTAAGTACCTGGTCATTCAGATCTAATGTCATGGTACAAACTTTCACAAAGAGGTCTGCTCTTGTAAACAGTCAGAGTACCGAGCTTATCTTACGGGAACATACCTCTCGTAAGTGTGGCCCAGAAGGTAGTGCTAGAGCTACAGATTACATCCAGGTAAGAGTGTCTTGCAAAATTATTCATTGATGCCCAGGCAGCTACAAAAATATCATCTTAGGATGCATTTTTTTGAAAAAGGCTAGGAATGCAGCCATTTCCCTGACCAAACGAGCTGTAAGTACTAAAGGCAAAGTTTTATTATTTTGTAACACAACACAATCAGTCAACCATCTGGATGACTTTATTTTCCTGTTTAAAAAAAAAGATACAAACAATTGTGGATCCTTCCTTAAATGTGTCATTCTGTCCAAATAAAATTTGATCTGTCTGTGGACATCTATATGAAGCATTGAATATTCATTTATAACAGAATAGTTAGGAAGGATAACAGACAGGTTGATAGACTGATTTAATTTGCCTCAGGAGCTTGTTTACAATGGCACTGTAACCTTGTGTAAACTCAGATATGGAGGATTAAACACATAATGCTTGCAATTTCAAAAATGGTTCTAGCTATACTAATGACCACTAGAAACAGTGTGATTCACAGTATTTCAACTGTGCTGAAACAGCTGGTTCAAAAGCAGGAAGAGTCATTTCCTCTAAAACAAAGTATAAATCCCAAAAGAGAAACAGGATCTTTGATAATAGGTCACTCAAGAAAAGTACCTTTCAGATTGTCCTTAAAGTGCAAATGTCAAAGATTTAGACCCTTGATAAAAATCATAAATAAGGCAAAGTGTACTTAAATAGATGAAACCTTAGGCTTGTGTCAAAAATCTGAGAAATATAGTCTAGCACTGTTGAAAATGGAACTATGAAGGGAACCAAACCTTTTGAAGTAACCCATAAAGAAAAACTTGTCCACCTACTCTTGTATGTTTTTCTAGTATTAGGCCTCTGGGCAGAATTAAGTATCTGGACAATCTTTGTGCTCTAAAGTTTGAAGAGCTTTTATCTATGACTGGAAAGCCATGTGGTTAGATGAAGGAAATAAACATCCAGGTTTGCCAGAAAGATGGCTCAGGAAGGATCTGAAATTACTCTGATGTAGATGAGGCATGAGCATTGGAAACCACATTTCTGAAGGACAAAATTATATTGGACTTGTTCTGTCTGGCATTATGTATGAATTTCAGAATAAGGGGAAAATGGGGAAAAAGCATAAAGGAGTCCTGGGAGATCATTTCTGGAAGACAGCATCCATGGGATGTTCCCCAAGAGAAGAGATGAAGGAAAATAGGTTGCTACACTTAGTTTTGGTCAGGGATGCAAACAGGTCACAGCAAAGCTTCTCATAGTGATGGAAAAGCTTCCAGCTACTGATAGGCTGAGGGAAAACTCACAAGGTATTAATAAGTAGCAGTTGATCTGGCCCACTAGAAAACTGGTTTCCTCAGGAGTTTGTCTGGCAATCAGAAAATAACCCATTGCCATAGCGCAATCCTCTACCCTCATTAAGTCACAACAAACAGGGAAGAAGCAGGTTATCCTCCACCTCTTTATAAACCAATTTTCTCAATGACAAGACACTGATTCTTTTAATATTTGACATACATAACTCTGTTCACAAAAGAGCATCCAGTGTCATAAAATCAATAAAACAGTGTTTCACAGTCAAAAGCCTCCCCCAACTCATCCCCTATTCCATATATATATATATATATATATATATATATATATATATATATATATATATATATATATATATATATAAGAACAGATCCTTGTAGTGAGGTGCAATAGTTTCTAGGCTTTAGAGATAACATGTCTCCCACCCTTAAGGGACACATATTAAACCACAAGGAAAACTGGTATTTCTTGAGCACTGAAGTTGCTACCTCCTTAAAACCAAGAAAAAAGAACCATGAACTGTAGTTAATATCATTTGAGACTTCAGACTAAACAATCACTTATAACTTGTTTAGAAATCTATACTTCTTATTGAAAAATAAAAAAAAACAATATTAAATAGATGAGAGCTTTTGTCCTTACCACAGCTTCGTCAGATCTAACTCAAGTTTACATGACATACATTATTTATATATGCTGTAACACATAGTTAATTGCCAGATGAAGCTCTGGTAAGGACAGCAGTTCATGGTTCTTTATCTTATTTTTAAGGAGGCTGAGCCAGCAGCTTTGATGCTCAAGACATACCAGCTTTCTGTGATTTTATGTATGTATGTGTTTATATATATATATATATATATATATATATATATATATATATATATATATATATATATATATATATATATATATATATATATATATATGTGTGTGTGTGTGTGTGTGTGTATATACACATATAAGCACACGCACACATACATAAACCAATTCTGAGACTGCTGAATTTGGGGGGGGGGGGGATTCTCAAGATACCGAATCTGATTATTCTGTGCAAATCCTGGGAACCATACACTAGTGATTACACAAAAATATTGATCATTAGTGTCTTAACAATAAGCCTGGCATCTATAACAAAGTGCTGTCCTACTGTTAGTTGACATGGTTGTAAGCATAGCTCTCAGCCTCTTAGCACAAAAAATCTGGGCAAAGCCAAAACTAATGAGGGGGACAAAGGCCCAAAAATAGGGATGCATTTTAAATATTGCTCATAAAACTTGGAAAGTTAATAGAATAAAATGTTTTGTGTTAGCATGCATTTTCTAAAGGATATGAAGTCTGAAACTTACATTTCTGTCATTATTTAATGAATTCAGTCTCCAATGATTTGCCAGAAAGCCACAAGCTTTATGAGCAACAGACCAAACATATGAGGCAAAAATCTGGACATTCTGCAAAATTCTGGACAGTTAAAAGCTATGGTTATAAGACCTTGGGGCAGGGAGTCCTGAAAGGCCTGTAATGTGAGCAGAACTGCCTTCATCTCCAGAATGCTGGTGTGCAAACAAAACCCTTTCTGTGACCACACACTTTAGATAGTCTACATTCATAATACCTGCCTAACTCTGTGATAAAGGTGTATATGGTGACTGCCAGTACATTAGTGGGGATTTGGAAACAGCTGTCAACACTTAGCTTGGAGTATAAAGTTATTGACTGAGATGTAACTTGCAAGCTCTGAAATCTTAATGTGTTTCATAATTGGATCTGTTAACTGTGACCGCTGAACCCTCAAAATCCACTGTAGAACTGTCACGTACATTCTGGTGATGGGAAGCATGTATGTAGTTGCTGCCATTAAAAACAGTCATCTTAGACAAAGAAAGTGAGGTTACTGAATGAGATGGGATAATTTGAGGTATCACATTTTGAAATGGAAGGATCCTGTCCATGAGAAGATGGGGTCTGCAAGACAGAATTTCCAGGGCATCTTTTAGCTTTTTGAGAGGGCTCCATCTATGAGCTTACAGTGTTCACTGTAATTACCAAATACTGGAACAGAATCAGAAGAGATTCCTGAGAAGAAATCAATCTGTTTTGTGTTGTAGTGAATAGGAATCAGACATTTAGTTACGGAAATATCTTTACATCTTGCAGCCTCTGATTCACTGGAACCATGAAAATATATATCTGGTGAACGTCATTCTGGCTGAGTTAAGACAGAATGTAAAAGTCCAGGTCTTCTAAGAGGTATTTACGCATAAATAGCACATCTCCTTCTGACAGACAAAAAAGGATGGACTGCGCCATGACCACCTGAAAGTTTTTTTTTTTTTTTTTTTTGGGGGGGGGGTAAATTCATGTTGACCACACAAATCTAGTATGGCTCTGAAATCATTTTTGGAAGGAAAAAGAACTTGGGGAAATAATCTAGTCTAATCTTTTGTGGTCTGATTGGATATCTTGAAGATCTCTTTTCGTTATGAGGTTTAACACCTCTTTTCTTTCTACACTGTTTTAAAGGGTTGGGATGTGTCTAGGAAAGAGACTATCACTGGGAACTGTTTTGAAAGTGAATCAAATTGACTCTGGTCATCACTACACTTAGCCACTTGTCCTTAGTGATGGCCTGATATGCCCGCAAGTAGAGGGGCAGATGACCCCAGACTGCCCCCAGAATGGGACAGTCAAGCAAGGTCACTGGGATAAGACTGCTGTTTCCACAAAGTAGGTCAGTGGTACCCCTGTTGCTGGTTGTTCTTCCCACTGGACTGGTGACTGTCTTGACAATTACTATAGCCACAATGATTTTTTTCCAAATCTCTGGTTGTTTTGTGGCTGTTGGCCATGATGAAACCAGAGCTAGCTTAAACTCTCTTGAAAACCAGAAAAAGGTATGTCACACAGTCTAGAATTAAACAACAATAGAAAGGCTTTTGCCTTCATTTTCCATGTTCTCCAGGTAAGCTTTAATGTTTGTGCTGAAAAGAACAGATTCATCAAAGTGGCACTTGTAATGGTGTCCTTGATATCCCCAGGGATGCCAGTCAGGTACAACCTTGCATGGTGGTGAAAAGCAATGACAGCACCTGCTGCCAAGCTGTAACATCGTCTGAACTGTGAGCAAGCCTTGTGGAGAAGATGGTGATTAGTAACATAGCTGCCATTTGTGACTGCAGCTTGAACTGAATCTGATAACTTACCCAGTGACTGGCTCTTTTTTGCCAGCACTCACTGGAATCTTAACACATGAGAGAAATAGTTTAATGCCCTCAGAGAACACCAAAGAGGCATAAATTATAGCACTTCCCAAATGTATCCATGGTCCTTGATTCCTTGTCGGGTGGGGATGAACAGCAGCACTCTGCAATGTCAAAGCCTTTTTAAGAGCAGCCTAAACCATAATGGAATCACATTTAGATGACCCTGTCCACTGGGATCAGTCTTTGAGAGGTCATAGGATCTTGTAAAGTTTCTTTGCGACAAGTGTTACCACATCAGTGTTTTCCATGTAGCCTTAACTACCAGCTTAACCATTTTTATGCTGTAGTGGGGCTACCTGGAAGAAGATTGAGAGGACCCACAGAGACTCTTGTATGATACTTTGTGGCATGTTGTGAGGTCTGTAGTCCGTCTCTCTCAATATCTCTAAATTGCAAGCACCTTCCCAAATTTGGAGTCATCTGGAGTCTATATCTTTATCTGTGATATCTGAGCTGAGGCACTCCTCTATAGACCCTCCCCTTAAGAAAACAGGAGATTTCCACTCCAATATCTCCATTATGTGTATCACTGGCTTATGTTCCATATTTGTCATGTTTATTTAGTCTCTTTATCACATGTTTTATGAATGCTTTAATAACTGAGGGCATATTTTTGGGTCCCTGATCTCTATAATAACCATCAACCCTCTTTGTCCTCTGCTGTCTTTGCTTATTCATTTATCCTAGGAGTGAGATACCCCAGTCCATCTGTTCACCTGTGAAGCAAGAGCTGAGTACTGTGTCACGTGTATGATTCACCACATGAATTAGGGCTTTTTGATTATGTGTCAAACTGCATTTCCCTTACTGGGGTTGTGACTTATGCTTCCTTCTTCACAAGATGTGTATGTATGCATCCATACATGCTGATTCCAGTATACTGTGAGATGCAATTATAAGCATGTTTATTCAGTCAAACAAAACAACTGATATCTCTCCCCCTAGTGTAGGGTGAGCCAGCAATTGCTGCTCCTTTCCCACCGCCATAGGCATAGCCGGTTTTAGGCACCAGACTGCAACTTATGTTATCTTGATATTTTGTAACATGTCTGTCAAACCAACAAAAGCTAGTACAGCAAGCTTGTATACTTACACCAGGTAAGTAACAATAACTCGTATTTATCTCCTTCAAAATTCAAAGATCTTTAGTTATAGTAACAGTATTTTGTCAGGTAACAAACTTTACAATTTCATTAAATATTTTACCAATGATATAATGCCTAGTTAAGCCCTGATGGTGGACATCCTCTTCACTAAAATTAACAACATAGCCAGCTTTAATAACTGTTTAATCCCCATTGACTGCATGGGGGCCCCACAAAAGCTGCTGTTGTTTGGGGAAAAATGAGGAGAAAAAATGTATTAATTTTCAGTTACACTCATTAACCTGAACAGGACTGTGATATGACCCTGTTAGGACAAAGCTGTAATGAACATAAGCAAAGTAAGCACTGCAGAGATCAGCAGCCCAGGGTGACCGATCTCATTGCAAACTGTGGAGTTTAAGAAGAGCTGATGCTTCTAATCTCCAGGGATGGTTTCTTTTTCAGGGTTTTTATACATACTGGCAGAACAACTGATACTATAACTCTCAACGTCTTTGCTGAAGAATTCTGTTCAGTGATAAAAATAATAGCATAATAAAGGCTCAAAATGAGGAACACATTTTATATATTACTCTAATTCACTTTAAAAAGTTGCTAGAATAACACATTTTGCATCAACATGCATTTTTTAGACAATAAGTGTAAAACTCTGATTACTTGATTTAGTGTGAGAGAATAAAATTATGAGACAAAATCAGGAATATCTGTGAAATCGGGGATAGTGATAGGTATTAATTTACTCCTTACTGAGGTAAATAAAACTGTCTTATCACTGTTGCTGTTTGATGACTGCTAAACAGCAGTCACTGATCTTGTGTAGCAGTAATAGTGTTGTACAATGTACTTGCTGAAATAAGTAGAAAATTAACATTGCTGTGATGTGTGTGTGTGTGTGTGTGTGTGTGTGTGTGTGTGTGTGTGTGTGTGTGTGTGTAAAATATCACTCATTTTTATCAATGCAAATATCCAATAATGCCGGAACACACACGTTATTCTTCTGGGTATCAATAAAAAATGTAGCTAACAAGTGATTATATTTCAAAAGTAAGGCATAATGTATGTCACAGGCATTCAGACACTTAGATCTTCTAGCTATTAGGTGGCCTCCACTCCCTAGACTGTATAAATAGATACAGGGGGCTCCCTTAAACATCCTTGACTGTGGGGACCAAAAAAAAAAAAAGCTGTTTTTGGTTGAGGAAAAATGAGGAGGAAAAAATGATTTTATTTTTTGATTGCACTCTTTAGCCTGGATGGAGTTATATGATATGACCCTGTTAGGATAAAACTGATAATAGCCTCTGTCCTCAACCACAAGCATTCTAAAACATCCCTGCTTAGATGTTTGTGTACAGAAATTTACCGTAAGTTATGTGGGTGCTGGGGATTGAGTAGTCATCATTTCCTTTACTTTTCTAACAGACCTCAGAGGTATACAAAGAAAGTTACGTTAGCTCCTGTAGGGGCAGTGTACTGCCCTGTAGCAGCAAAGTAGAATACATTATTGCAGTCATTATTTATTTTCACTTTCCTCACAATCAAACATCAGACACATATACAGCTAGTTGCCTCTGGGGTTAGGATCGAGGAGTTAGTAGGCATGCTATATATATATGTATTTCAGCAGTCACTTGAAATACATGACTGGAACCTCTGCTTTCATCCCAATCTAACACCAGAGGGTTGCATAGGCAGTGACTGTCTTTTTGGGAGGATTAGTGATGCAGGCAGTATTCACATACAAGATCTGTGTATCCTCACAATTGACTTTTTAATTTACTTGGAGCTCCTATTTTTGTCAGCTTTGAATTTTAAGTCTTGTGTACAACTTATGTCTTCATTGAAAGAAAAAGAATGAAATTCTTCCACTTTTGGATTAAAACATTGGGTAATGCTCTAGCTTCTGGTGGCAGCGGCTTAATGGAGTTATTTCCTAAATGGTTATTACTATGCTGACTTGGTCAAGAAAGTATATCGAATAGATAGAAGGAAAACTAAAGCTGAACAGCAACATTGAATGTCCTTCCTTAATCATCATTTCTGTTCAAGCCATCATTGGGTAAAAAGAAAAAAAAAACTTAAAAAGCACTTTAGAGCATATATAAAGTTATGGCTTCTTGAAAAAGCTGAAGAAAAAAAGTAAAATGTGAGAAATGGAAGAAAAAAAGTAATGTGCATAAGTGGGAAGCCCAACATGGGAACCAGGAACCGAGGGGAACTCTGGAGGGTGGTTCCATTGCATATTAGTTCTGTCCTGTACAGAGTTGTTGTAATGTATCCTTGTTACACTTAAATGGCAATAACTGTAAATGTCCCCTTGTAAGATGGGCCAACACAGTGTGGTATGTATGCCTGTTGTAATAAGATCATTGCAGCTACAGGTCAGTCTGCCTGCAGCATGAACTAAAAAGAAGGATAGAAGTAGTGGCAGTGACAGTGATAAAATGCTAACACCAGCCCTGGCCATAGGTCAGATCATCTAATGCCAAGGTTGCTAGATAAACTTGGGTCATCTGTTACTAATTCAAGGCTGTATCCCTTTTTGCTGATGAAACTGGTGAGAAGGTATTGTTTTTGTTATTTACTCAGTATGAGATTTATACTTTTTTTTCCATTTTGCAGATAAAGACTACACAAGTTTACAGTGTATATAAATTATATTACTGTTGTCCATTTTGCATTAATAATGTCGATTAGTATATTTGATTAGAGGTATAGAATCCTAACTCACTGCATCCATAGCCTATAGAATACAAAAGAAAATCAAACGGCTACTCCACGGCTATTTGAAAAAGAAATTCCAAAATGCTAAACTCTTTTTAAAGATTTATTTAAAATGTAAAAAGTCCATTGATATTAATAGCGTTCACGTAGTCAGTATCAGCAACTTGTAAAAGCATGTATCAGTTCAGTATAAAAAAAGCACATAAACCCTTCAGTTCTGAATGATTGTAAGTGGCATTCTTAAACACTCTTTTTTACTGCTGCATACCTTCCTGTTCAAAGGATTTTGAATATGGCGGCTAACCGTTGAAGGTTAAACCTTTCGAGAAGAGTGTTTAAGAATGCCATTTACAACCATTCAAAACTGAAGGGTTTATGTGCTTTTTGCATTTTGTATTTTACTTACCGCTACCTCAATAGTGAGTTCTACATTTTTTTTAATAGCCTATAGAATAAGTTAGCACCGCTGGTCAAGTCAAGTAGTACTAAGGCTAGTCTTGATGATTGGATGGATAGACACAAATTTACACCAACGTTATCATGTAGGGGCATGCTCTGCATGAGTGGTGAGCACCATTATGCACTTGTTAAGGGGTGTAAACATTTTTAAGTGTGTCTGCTCAAAGGTATATATAGGTAGGTATCTTATACTTCCTGTGATCACTTGCCTACTATTGTCCCTACATTTATTTGTACATCATTGTTGTGGGTGCAGGCACTTAGACTTGAAGACTGGAATGGTGCATGGTCTATTATCCCACATGCTGTGGGGTACCTCTTAAATATAATCAAACCCACAGCTTTCCCATAGTTTCTTGGTCCTGTAGTGAAGTGAAGATGGTAATATCAGTATCAGATGTCACCCGCTGGGTGTAGTGCTTGTTATAAATTTTGACGTTATGTAACATCTTGGTGAAAATAATAAAAAAAGTTCCTGTAAGTCAAGGGGTCAAATATTTACACTAAAGAACAATGTCCTGCTATAACATCTGTGAAATCTCACGCTAGTAACATCAAAAAGTCAGAAGTTTGATACAACAAATGAACACAGTAATTAGAACTGTCTACAGAGATCCATGCAATATAACATAAGTAAACAGGATATATTACTGTACTGTAAATTAATAACTGATAAACTTCTACCACAAGAACACAGGGTAGTGAGGGAAAGGAAGGGGAGAAATCAAATACCATCATGGAAGTACTGAATAGAGAAAACTATAAATCAATTAAGACAAGAAGTGTCACTGTTAGAAGAATATAGAAGGGGGAACAGATCAACAAAATATCTAAGAAAGATAGCTGTGATAAAAGCAATGCGCAGTATTAGAACAGACCAGGATCTCTCATGCACTAATGCAAATAACAAACTAGAAATCTCACAACAGGTGGAAAAACTTAGAATATATGCAGATAAATATAAAGAAAAAGTACAAAATAAGCATTTTATTGATGATCCAAAAAAGTTTTATAGAGAACTGGGAAACAAGGTAAAAGGAATTGAAAGACTGCCAAAAAAAGAAGAAATAGATACATTTTGGAGAAGTATCTATAAAGATCCTGTGGAACATAACAAAGATTGCCAAAGTGGTTAGAGAATCCTTCTATGTGGCCCACCTAATCACAAAAGGGTTTGCGTCCAGATCAAAAGAGGTCATTGTGCCCCTTTATTCATCACACCCATCATATAGTACAACGCCCCATTTGGGATGTACCTTACAAGACACCTGCAATAGCTGGAAAGACTACAGAAGTACCTCAACAAGAGGATCACTGGCCTCAAACAGATGCCATATGCAGCTCGACTGAAGAAACTCCAGCTCTACTCAGTTGCATGCCACCTATTCAGAGGTGTTCTCTGCCTGACATACAAGGCCATGTTCAACCCAGAATTGATGGACATGCTCCACTTAAAGAAAACCTTATCCCCTTGAGCTACAAGCTCTAGGGATCTAAACCTCGCCACAACAATAAATAGGACGTGCTGGAGGGATAGATTCCTGTCCCAGAGACTTCCCATGCTTTGGAACAAGATTCCAATCTACATTAGGCAGAATTCCTTGCTAACACTCTTCAAGAGAAACCTTGACGAGTAGATGGGAAACAAAAAGTTTACCCCGGGGATCACTTCATTGGCTCTGCTGGACAGAGGCACAGGGAACTAATCTAAGGGGATGGCGAAAGCCAACACATTCTGGCTAGGCTTATAAATGCCTTCGGGCAGATAGCCTAGTACCTACCTATGAACCTATGAACCTATGCTAAATAGACAGAAGAAATACCATAAAAGAAAGAATAAGAAGTTTAAAGGTACAGGATATGAAATGGGATGAAGTAACAGCCAAAGAGTTTGAAACAAAGTTAAGAAAAGCCTCTAACTGGAAAACCCAGGTCCAGATGCAGTACCTAACTTTTGGTTAAAAGTATTAACAACTTTGCACGAAGATTTAGCCATGACCTGAAGATTTAGCCATGACTAAGAACTATTTATATGTGCACCCCGCACAGACACCAACCTGGCTAACAACAGGAAAAACAATACTCCTACTTAACAGTGAACCTGCAAGCTACCCTAAAATCTATAGATCAATAACTTGCCTTCTGACGACATATAAACTATACATGGGAATTGATGCTGACAGAGTTTACAGTCATTTAGAAGAAAACTCAATTATGGCAGTAGAACAAAAGGGCAATAAAAGAAAGTCATATGGAACAAAGGATCATTTGTTGTTAAATAAAGTCATATTGGAGAACTGGAAAAAGGGGAAGAATCTAAGTATGGCATGGATTGACTACAAAAAAAGCATCTGATAGTATCCCACATTCATGGATAAAAGAGTGCTTAAAACTGTATAAGATACACCCTACACTGATCGACTACATTACAGTGACCATAAAACAGTGGCAAACCACTTTGCAATTAAGCCATGATAAAGGACAAATTATTATCCCAGGGATAAAAATTCAAAGGGGGATATTCCAGGGTGACTCTCTGTCACAGCTGCTATTCTACCTTACCCTTAACCAATTAAGCTGTTTACTTAACAGCTTAGGCCATGACTATAATTTGGCTCCTAGAAAACAAAAAAGTGTAAGTTGTCAAAATGTTTTCAGATGATATAAGAATGTCACTTGGTCTTGACAAATGAGCAAAAGCAACCTTTAAAGCAGGAAAACATCAGTTTGGGACAAGAATGTGATATAAAAGAACTTAAGCAAGAGGGAGTGTATAAATTTTTGGGAACTGATGAAGGATCAACAATAAAACATGAACACATGCAAATAAAACTTAGTAAGGAATACTTTAGAAGACTTAAATTAATCCTGAAAACAGCGTTGATATCTAGGAACAAAATCCAAGCTATAAACCAATTTGGTCCTCCTGTCTTAACTTTATAGTTTTGGAGTGATTGACTGGCCCCAAAACGGGCTGGATAGATTAGAAAGGAAAACAAGAAGGATGCTTCATGCTCACCAAATGATTTATAATCAGTGCATACCAAGATTATATATTCCCCTTTCCGAAGTAGGGATGGGCCTCCTTGAAATTGATTATATGTATAAATCTGCAATCATGGGATGCCACACATATCTGCTGACCTCACAAGGCCCAAACATAGTGACAGTTTTGAAACATAAGGATAATAAATATAAGATTACTTCTCTGCTTAATCTAGTAGTCAAGCAGGAATGGAAATCAAACCAGAAGTAGATAAAAATCAGGAAGTAACTGATTGTGCCAAAAAACAAAAGAAACAATACAAGGTGAAGGACCAGTTGAGAAGGCAAGAAATGTAGAAAATGCATAAATATAGTTGCAAGTACAGAAAACTCCTGGAAGAACCTTTTGTTGATCAGAAACAAATCCGGAATGGTTATGGAAAGGGGAATTCAAACCAAGAGATGAAAGGTTAATACTGGCAGCCCAAGATAGTGGGCTGCATGCATGTTGGTTTACAAAGTACATTGAACGCATGGGAGAAACAGACAAATGTAGGTTTTGTAAAACTGAATTGGAAACAGTTGCACACCTCATTGCTGGTTGTGCATACTTATGGCAGAAGGACTGCATACTGAAAGGCATAACAATGTGGCAAGATTGTTGCAATGGGGATTGTGCAAACATTATGGTACTGAAGTGGCTGAAAAACACTGGAAACGAGCCATAAAGCATCATAGAAAATGATAAAGTTTGCATCACATGGGATCATCCATTACCAACAGTTCAAAAGATATATGCTAGAAAACTGGATATAGTGGTCCATGAAAAGAAGACAAAAGTAGCATTGATCATTGAAAATGCCCCACCTAGTGACTACAGTGTCTTGCGTACAGAGACACAAAATCATAAAATATCAGGATTTGCAGGCAGAAATGAGAGCAATGTGGAAGAAAGATACATTGACAGTCTCAATAGTAGTAGGAGCAATGGGTCTTATAAAAAAAAATCTACAATCGTATTTAGATTTATGTTACCAATACATGTAACCCAGTATGAATTGTAGAAGGAGTCATTACTGGGCACATTGCTGGTGCTGCGAAGAGCACTTTTGGCTGACATTAAAGATTGAAACAATACTAACTTCATGAACTTTAATCGTACTTTAACTTAGGAACGGAGTCCATTCCTGTCATGGTATTAGAAACCCAAAAGATTTGGAGAAATTAAAAAAAATTGTTTATTCAATCATATAGAGTGGTGAAAGCTATTTCAAAAGTTCAGTCATAACTGTACAGACTTACCAGTGTTAATAGAAAAACAGAAAAATAGTAAACCACACATCTGCCAGAAAAAAAAATAACATTGGCAAGTGTAATAACAAAACAACCTCCAGATATATGTAAAGAGGTGAACAGAGGTAATGTAAACATGTCCACACAAAATGAGATAGAGTGACTTCTAAATGGGGCTGCTTCAAATTATACTAAATAAAATCAAGTTCAGGTCTAAAACAGAAACATATTCCACAAATTTATTGAAATTAAATATGTGGTGTCACTCTCTGGGATTAGCCATCACACAAATATCCTAATATAAGTGACAAAGTCTGTCTTAACAATGGGGGGATAGGCTTTTCTAGAAGAGGTCCAGGTAGGGTCATAAAGATCAGGATAGGTCTACCACAGAGAGGGAGGGCTGTAAGTAGCTCTGGTCTGCTCCTAATGATGAGCATGGAGTTGGTGTGAGACAGCTCAGTCCATCTCTGGAAAGCACTAAAAGTACCAAATCCCACTCAAATTCACCTCTTGTAAAAGAAGGGGAGGACGGATGCCAATGCTGACAAATAGCATGTGATGGTCACAGTACAGCAGGACTGTGCTTATCTAAAATGATCACTGCATTCTGGGTCAAGAAGAATGTTTTCTCACCATAAGATTTTGAGATTTTGTCTTCTCCAACAAGAACCAGCTAAGCTAAGAGCGTAAGCTGCTTTAGTCATACGAGTGTAAGTCAAGACTGGAAAGGCACTCGAGGCACTCCTTAAAATGGAAAACATCGACATCTGTGCAGTGACTGAGACCTAGTTCAAGGCTCTAGAAAGCACCCCTGCACTACCAGGCTATAACTCATACCACACTTTTCAGCCATGTAACCTGGACCGAAACACCAAAGGCGGAGGTGTGTCCATATTCATTAAGGATATCCACACCTCCAGACTAGTTTCTCAGCATAATGCATCCGAGGTTATCCAAGTGCAACTAACTCTGGGCAAAACCGCAACCCAAATTGTAGCTTGCTACAGATCCCCCACCATGCCCCAGGATTCCCACTCCTCTTTTCTTGATGTACTGGAAAATATTAGGGTTCAACCAAACACCCTAATAATGGGCGACTTCAATTACCCCACCATTAACTGGGAAAACTACTTGTGTACCAACTCCTTAGCTCAATGCTTTCTGGAATTCATAAACTCCAATGCCCTAGATCAACTTATCCACACCCACACCAGGAGCAACAATATCCTAGACCTTGTCATTACCAACATGAGTGACTGGTGTTCCACACCTGAAGTCAACTCCTCGTTGGTCCGATCTGACCATAAGCTTATCACCCTTGATATCCACATCCCGCCCCCACCCCCCATTAAGAAAACCACAGTAAAAAATTTCTCCAAAGCCAACTTCATGCTTCTTAAGACAGAAGTGGTAAACTTCATGACACCCATGCAGATGGACAATACAGTTACAACTGCTGAATCCTACACAAATGCACTCTATAAGCACTTACACGAGTGCATGGATCGTGCTATCTCAAACAGAACCAAGATGCTATCCTCCAAAAAAAGGAAGCCAATCTGGTGGTCCCCTGCCATAAACAAACTGTACAACAGAAGGAAGAAACTGTTGCAAAAGAGAGTAAAATCCCATGAGTGGAGGAGCTCCCTGGTCAGTCTCAGCAAGAAGCTGAGATCCCTTATAAGATCCTCCAAAGCTAGCTACGAAAACAAAATCGCCAATAAATCCAAGGACAACCAGAAAGCATTCTATAGCTATGCCAAGAATCTAGATGGCAACACCCAGATCTGCTCTGAGTTACAGCACAAAGGCATGAAAATTACAGAACCAACTGATATTGCCAACATCCTGGCAGATCGGTTCAGTGCTAACTTTACCCCTCTCTCATCCCCTAAAAGGCCCATATCTATACAGGAAGAATGCAGAGTCCCTTTAATCACAACTATGCAGGTAAAAGCTGCACTCTCCAAAGCCAAAAACACAGCATTCATGGGACCGGACAACATCCCAGGCTGCATTTTACACGAACTTCAGAACGAACTGGCTCCCTACTTAAGCACCATGTTCAATAATAGCCTCACATCAGGCTTTGTGCCCACTGAATGACACACAGCAACAGTTACCCCACTCCACAAAGGGGGAGCCACCACTGATCCCGGGAACTATCGACCTATTAGCCTGACGAGCCTGGTCTGTAAGGCCATGGAACGTATCATCATGGAACTCATAAACAAAGACATTGGTAACCTCCAAACTCTGGATCCCACCCAGTTCGGTTTTGTGAAAGGCAGATCATGCCTCCTGAACCTGATCGACTTCTTTGAGGCAGTCACCAAAGCCATGGATGAGGGTAAGGTGGTTCACACAGCCTATCTTGACCTCGCCAAGGCTTTCGACACCATCCCCTATTCTGGAATTATAGCTAAACTCACGAAACTAGGTACAAATCCCTACGTCACAAGATGGGTTGCCAACTGGCTCACTGACAGAACCCACACTGTAAAAGTTGCAGACTCCAAATCTGACCTCAAGGCAGTGACAAGTGGAGTGCCACAGGGTTCCGTCCTGGGACCTCTCCTGTTTGGTATCTACTTCTCTGATGTACAGGCTAACACAGAAGGCCTCTGGCTGATGACGTTCGCAGATGACTGCAAACTAGGAGCCATAGTCAAGTCCCCAAATGATGTGGACATCCTACAGAAGGGCCTCACTGAGACAGATGCCTGGTGTCAGAGCCATGGCCTCAAGCTCAATGCCAAAAGGTGCAGTGTCATCCCCTTTGGTAAAAACTCTGTACCCATGAACTACCACATAGGCAGCAATATACCTAACACCGAATGCATGATAAGAAATCTTGGTACCCAGGTGGACAGTAGTCTCTCCTTTGATAGTCACATCACCACAGTAGTAAGCAAGTCCTTCTACGTGGCACACCTCATCATAAAAGGGTTCTCATCCAGGAAAAAAGAGGTCATTGTTCCCATGTACTCGTCACTCATTAGACCAATTATAGAGTACAACGCCCCTTTTGGAATGTACCTCACAAGACATCTGCAGCAGCTGGAAAGGCCACAGAAGTACCTCACAAAGAGGATTACTGGCCTCAAACAAATGCCCTACACTGACCGCCTCAAAAAACTCCAGCTTTACTCCATAGCATATCGCCTACTCCGAGGTGATCTCTGCCTAACATATAAAGCTATGTCAAACCCAAGCTGTTGGACATGCTACACCTAAAGAAATCTCAATCCCTCCATGCTACACACTCTAGGGACCTAAACCTTGTCACCACAATAAACAGGACATGCTGGAGGGATAGATTTCTGTCCCAGAGACTTCCTATACTCTGGAACAAGTTACCCATCTATGTCAAGCAAAGTTCTTAGGAGATACACCCCAGGGATCACTTCTGTGTCTCTGCTGGACAGTGGCATAGGAAAATAACTTTCTTGGGTGGCGTAAGCTATGATACCCTGCTGGCTAGGCTTATGCAGGCCCTTGGGCCGATAGCCTAGTACCTGCCTATGAAAAAGAGGAAAGGGAGTAGGGGTAATACAGAAGCTATCATTTGCTCATGTTTCAAAATCTGATTTTATCCAGAAGGATCTGTGCTATGTTGGCTAGTCGTATCCCAGGAAGATTATAAGATGACCCATGATAGGAGTAATGACTAGTGAAGAGTGGATGCCCAGTACTAAAGGGCTGAATATCTGCTTGACAATCAGATAAAGACATAGCCAGTTAACATCCTCCTAAGCCTGCATTGTACACATCTCTGTATGTTATACTGGTTTATTTTTTTTCATTTACTTGCCGGGCTCTGAGGTACAGCAGGATAAACCTTTAACTATCATTACAGGTGACCTGAATTTGAGTAGCAACTTGGATGCTGCGGGAGCTAGGCAGGGAAGGAATGAGTAGATGATGTTGGCTCGTCCAGTCTGTGGGGGAAGGGGGGGCTGGGTTCAATCTCTGCAATACTGTCACCTGGCATGTAGCACCAGAGAGGATATGTTTGCTTGGCTCTGCAAAGCTGGTGATTGTAATTTCCAATGTGCATGGACAGAAGCATGTGTGCATAGATGAGAGGCACTGTGGGCACATGTAAGCTGCCAGAGAGTGGGCAGCAAAAATGCCATTAAGTCCCACCTCTGAAGTTAAAGCAGGATATGGGGTGGGGGTGTCAGGTGCTTCTATGGCCTGGGGACAGTTAGCATCCTTGATTTAAGTCGGTGAAGCCAGACTCTTCAGAAATTGGGACAAGGATGTTCCCAGTCACTCTAGCTTACCACAAGAAGGAACTGATGATCAGAAGGTGGGGAGACAAAAATAATGTCATTTTTTTTCAATTGTTGAACATGAACATTTTTTTCAATTATCTTATAATATAGCATAATATGACTATATGTCTCATTAAACACATATCAGCATCTATTTTTTCATCTCAATGTAAGTATTTTGAGTCTATTAATTTTCACCATGGCAGCAAATGCTATGCTCAGTAATTGACAGTAAAAATGTAGAAGACAAACATAAAGCAGTTCAGAAAATGAAGGAAGGCAGACTGTTTTGTTATCTAGTATCAATAGCTGAACCAGAAGGTAGGGACATATGCACAATGAGTGGGTCATAGCTGTAAAAAATGAATTATTTCACAAACATATATCAATCCTGTATAAACATACAGATTTTCCCATTGTGTGCTGTTGTTCTCTTATATGTTTCATTGCTTACCTTACGACTCAGATTGCTTTGGAGAGACGGCTGGAGAGAATTAAAGGATAAGTCATATTAAAGTAAGAGGTTTTCCCTCATAAAAGTGGGTGTTAAGGTGATATAATACCCCCAAGTAGCTGAACTGGATGGAATTTGTTTGTATGCTTTTTGCATCTATGCCTGCTAACCATTGGGTCTTCCACACTAATCTTGAGCCTGTTTGTTTTCTCATAATGGGGATTTCTACCACACAGGTGAAAGCCGACATAATGGAACATCATACAAGCAGCCGCGGAGGTGGTCTGTGCCCCTGGTAACATCCTGGCAATGAAGCCCTAGCCTCACCCCTGGAGCCAACATAAGCACATGTGCCACAACGGGCATCCTATGCCCCACTTATACATGTGCATGTTTTCATCCTCATGCTTATGAGGGCTACAATCATTGGTATGGGACTGCTGAGCTCATATCCCTTTTCCTTGACTATTCTGGTGCATTGCAAACCATTGCTTGTATGGTGGTGACTAGCCAAGTGAAACCACCACTCTCTCCTAAGATGGCCTTGGGCATTCACTCCCAGTCTCCCATCCACACAGGTTTTCCATATGTCCAAGTCACTATTCAAATTCAGGTTGAAGTCATGGCTTTATCCCCCTATGCCACACAGCATGGCTGTAATGGGTGAGATTTACAGAAGAAGATAACTTGCTGGAGGTGTGAGAGTGAAAAGGTTGACCTGTTGCACATTACTTACAGGTACCAGATAGCTAGGTTGTACTGCATAACAGCATTATGATGAGGTAAAAATATCCTAGGAAAATGTATCAGAAGCCCATACAAACTGTGCTTGGGCTAGAAGAGGAATAGACTGGATGAGAACTGAATTTTTAGGAGTGTGAATAGTATTTATATGGAGTGCTGAATGAATAATACATGATAAGAGGAGCTATGAGTGAAGACATGGGGGTAACAGGTGAATAATGACAGAACACACCTAGTGGGGTCTAGAACAGAAGAGAGAGATATAGAGAAAAATGAAAAGTACATAAAAGAACTTCTCTCACGGCTGAATGAAGGTGGATGAGGTCTGAGAACTGGGAATAGATATGAAAATGTTAGTGAACATATGGAAACAAAGTGAGTTGTGGATAAATCTGGATGTGATTGAGGTTGAAACAATGACAGTCTAGTCACTTGGTAAAGCTATTTATTGTGTAAATGTGCTGAAACAGCATCTTATACACATATGTTCCTGGCTAGCTGGATAAAAAAAAACATTGAAGGTGTTTAACAATAGAGTAGTGGGTAGGGGGTTAGTTCAGATCAAAGCTTATAAGGCAAGCAGTCAGAAGGAAGCAGTTGGGTCTTTTATTCATAGCAGGAATTTGTGGGACACCAGACAAGTGTCATTTCATCTGGTCTACTTGGTGTCAGTAGTGACAATCTTGCCAATACCCAAACTGTACCAAAGTGTTGTTCTCACTCTCTTGCTGTCACCTGAGACTGAACCTATGTAACTTTAAAAATGTTATTTTCAATTTTTTTAGCAGTGAGGCACTCCCTCGATATAGGTGCTTTGCACACACACCCCCAGTTTCTGTGTATGCTACTTCTGAGATCAAACCAACCCACAAGAATGGGAACTAAAGGTAATACTTTTTATCCGACCTTGGGTAAGGGAAAAAAAAAAAAAAAAAATATATATATATATATATATATATATATATATATATATATATATATATATATAAAGAGAGAGAGAGAGAGGGGTCAGGAATTTTGCTTAGGAAGTTGAGCAGGTACCTCACCACTACAATAACATTTATGGTACCATTTTGGTTAATGTAATTAATACACCATGACAATCTAGTCAGAGGCAGGATCATCCATGGCAAACTTTGTGAGCAGTACATTATACTTTGACATTACAATGTAGACTCATTTCTTCATTCATAATATGTTGTGCAATTCAAGCTTTACACACCCGCACGTGTGCACACACAGACACAGACACACACACACACACACACACACACACACACACACACACACACACACACACACACACACACACACACACACACGCACGCGCACATACATACACACACACACACACACACACACACACACACACACACACACACACACACACACACATACACGACCCAGTCCTTTGGTCCTTTGGCCAAACGTTTGTAATGCCAGCAGAAGAGATTGAATAGCCATACAACTGCAGAATGCTGGCATTACTTAGCAGGAGGTTATGGAACAGTGAGGATTGAAAATTTGCCCTTTCTCCAGTGGTATGCAATCTTAGTTGGTATATATAAGTAGCAAGGGATGTGGGGAAGTGCATGGGGTGCCCCCCCTTTTTTGTGACTTGCTATCAAACAAAAGAAATGCATATGTTTTTATAATAATATGTGAACATTTTTAAATAAAAAGTATAAAAAAAGCTTGATTCCAAAATAACAACATGGTGTGTATTGGTTGCTTGTCTCTTGTGCCACTTTTCCATACTTCTTGACATAAACTTTTGAAACACAACACCTGCTTGTCTGTTGAAGTGGTCTGTTACCACCACGAAAGCGCTTACCTATTTGAATTGCATTTTATCTTTTAAAGCTGTGTTTTTTATACCAAGTGTGAGCCTTCTTGCCTATGGTTGGTACGCTGAAAGCTGTTTTGTGTAGTTCTCTGATTTTGGGTTTATTCAGCATTCCATTTATTCAAGCAGCGACTATCTTTGTGAGTATAAAACACCTACTTGTATTTTATGGCTCAAAGGTTTACAGGTTTAATGAATGCAGCAATAGTATAAGAATAAAAGACTGCTTCTTGACCATTACTACTACTGTGTTGCTGTTATATAATAAAAGAATAAATGAAGTCCAGGGGTCATAATAATTCTCTTAACTAGCGACTAATAGGATGTAAGGTGGCTACTAAATGAAAGATATAATAACTAGCATTGAGTGTGGAAGTGAGCGCAGAGCTGGTGTTCAACTGATGTTCAGCTTACAGCTGACATTTAACTAAAATGTCTAACGTCTAATTAACTAAAGTCAATCCTGAGGTTAAAGAAGTCTTACCAGTACCCTAACTGGCTTGTAGTCCTTATGTTTCCAGTATGACAAAAAGCTCGAACACACTCTCAGATCAGTTTTATGGAAAGGTAAATATTAGGGAAGTATGCATTTATTTATTTATTTCTGGCAAATGTGGCTTGTTTTAGGTGCCAAATCACTACAGGCCATCTGTGTATAACAATGTGCTACACAAAGTATTGAATTAAATATATTTTCTCCTTGAAAAACATATGTAATCTTTATCCCTGTCTCTGCTTAGTTTTAAGGGTGGAATGGGTTTAAGGGGAGATCAGCCCCTCTTATTTATGAAAAGAAAAAACAGGAAAGATCACAAATGCCAAAATACAATAGCTTACTGATCTTTGATAAGTCAGATGGCTTCCAGCAGAAAGTCCAAAAGTTTTGAAATCGAGTTACAAAACAACAATCACAAAACCTTAGAACCACATGCTGGAAACCACAGTTGGGATTAATAAATCACAAACATTTTTTTTGCATGGGGCATGCAAGCACCCTGTAACCCTCCAAAGTGGGAGATGCAGGCTACCCACCCCCATACTTATATATACCAATTCCAAAACTGTACTGTCTTCTAAAGAAATCCCAAAGACATTGCAATTTCAGTCTTCAGAGAGAAACCCCAGATTCACAGACTGGTGATCAGGGATATGAGCCTTGATCACCAATGTAGCAATGTTAACTCCTGTATCTAAGTCAGGTGTGTACAGTTTCTAGACAAATGGGCTACTGCCATTTATTTTCCTGTATCCCTACTAAGAGTTTACAAATTATGCCCTCATTTGTGCTAACACTTCACTTAATCATCAAAGTCTTCCAGTAATCCGTAAGGCACTTTATTCAAATACTCCATAAAGAATGAGAAAACCATTGCAAAACTGAGTACGAGAATATCATTACAAATGTGAAATTAGGTACACCACAACTAATTTATACACAAACTTACATCAACTGAACTGAAGCTTCTATGGTATGACATAAAGGATTATGATCTGATGTTAAATCATAACCAAGTAGTTGTGTGTTCGAGACATGGATTCAAAGTGAAACAAAGCTGGAGAGATAACTTTCCCTATTCATGTTGAGAATACATAGCTACTTAGTTATGGTCGGAGAGACATGATCAAAATGTACATAGCAAATGGAGTTTTAGGTTCTCTGATGTCCTACTAGTTAAAGAAAGAAAGTATAGGAACATAAAATGTTTTACAGACAGTGATCAGATGCTAAGGATACCAGTAATAGCTTTAAAAAGATGTTAAACATATCAGTCTGCATTTTTTTCCTGTAATACAAGAAGTGTTTTATAACTTTTAAAACCTGTTTTAGCTTCATGCCACTGTAATGTAGTGGCATTGTGTATGCTGTAGCACAAGATAAGAGCATAACAGGTATAAGTCATGCATAACAAAACCCATATGTGGAGAACTATGGTTAAACTTCAACTGTGAAAACAAAACAACTTTAAACTCTAGTTTTACATAGCAGCAACTATACAGGCCAGGCATACTTTTATCAACCCAAAGAGAAGTTGTGGACAACAAATGATAAAGAATTGAAGGAACTTATCCGCAATGGAAGGAGGGAAATAGTTAAGTGGGATAAGTTGATCCTTCCAATAGAAGAAGGTGGTTTTGGTTTATCTGATTTTAAGGGATATTTTAGAGCTACATGGTTAAGGCTCATATACATAACACAAGCAGAAGGTTATAATTCAAAGTGGAAAGGAATGATGATGAAGCAGGGGGAAAAGTTCAAGAAACAGAGAGAGAGTGGGATTTTAAATGCAGATCCTTAAGGAGAATAATAACTATACATAATATTATACTCATAAAGTAGCAGAAAGTATTCTGAAAACTAAACCAATACAAGGATGGAGAAAGTAGACTTTGCCAATATGGATGACTGCAAGTATGGGTACAGAAAATAGGCAAGAGGGGGCTGGAATTTACTGGAGAAACCTGACAAAGGAATCAAGGTATTGGAAGCACATAGCTCAAGCTGGAAAGATAATAAGAGTAGGATAAGGCCAAGAAGACATTTGGATTGCAGGCTAGAGACGGCCTTCCCTACCAGTACAGGAAAAGAGAAAAGGATAGAGTTATTTTAAGTGAAAGGCCTGCTCTGCTAGAGTTTTTAGTTAAATCTAGAACAGAACCAGCTGTTAAAAATGGATAATTAGCAGGACACACAAAATATTACAGGATAACTATAAGAATCAATCAGAGGAGGTTTGAAGTGATTGGGAAGAGAGAATGGAAAAGCAGTTTACAAGAAAACAATGAGAAGACATATGTATGGCTCCCAAGTATGAAACCAAGTCCAGAAAGTTTAGGATCTTTGCTTGGAAGTGTTTGCATGGGTATTTTTAAAACCTAAGCAGACTTCAAGGAGTTTTTCCTCACATAGCAAATGTTGAAAGTGTGGTGGAGAAGAAAGAGGTAACTGGCAACATATGTTCTGGGAATGTAATGAGTTGGCAGATTTTAAAAATTCCCTACAGAGTATTTATTTATTTATTTATTTTACATTTGTTAACTGGGGGTGTCTGACTGAGCCGAAAAGGCCCTTTTTCAGTAGAGGCCCGGGGAGAAAAGCTCCACATAGAAAAATTACAGATTCATTTAGATATTTAGACATGGTCAGTATACACACAAATTACAATAGACATGTTTTTACAGTGGTATGCAGCAGATCAACAGTTACAGTGGAGAGAGCAAACAAAAGCATATTAATTTAAAAATAAAGGTAATTAATAGATCTGTGGTGTACAGCTGAAATTTGGAACATAGGTAGAATACATACATAGTACACAGGTACAGTACATACTGTTAGAGTGTGCTCAACAATATACTAAGGCTGAAAGTAATTTTGCTGCAATTATGCAACATAAATAAGGTATAAGATAAAGCTTGCTTAAATGTAGAAATAGAGTTTAGTAATATGTAATCAGCATCCATACTAAATTACCATGGCTTGGAAAAGGAATCTGCTGAATGGACATTTTTCCCTTACAGACTTAAAAACAGGATGTATGCAAGAGCAAAAATACAAAATCTGCTTTTAAAGAATGGAAATTTTTCCCTTACAGACTTAAAAACAGGATGTATGCAAGAGCAAAAAATGCAAAATCTGCTTTTAAAGAATGGACAATGACACTGTGGCAATGTGTTTCCTCAAAAATATGTTTTTCTACATGGAAAACAGGATATGGCACAAGAACAGATGTTCTTATACAAAGATCTAAATAAAATACAGGATGTTCACACTGTCAGAACAATGTGTTTCTTCAAAAATATGTTTTTCTGCATGAACAACAGGACATGCTTATCAGCATTGGCACAAGAACATATGTTCTTATACACAGATCCAAATAGAATACAGAACAATGTGTTTCCTCAAAAATATGTTTTTTTGCATGAACAACAGGACACTGTTACAGGATATTCACACTGTCAGAAAAGCTGGTCTCTTACAAGCCATTGTTAAACAAGGAAGCTTAGTATTGTTTCTACAGGATAAGCAATTCTCCAAAATAGAATACCAAGAGGACTAAAACTGTATATAAAGAGCTGTATAAATCCAGTTATGTTAGAGGTATGGTAGGGACTCATTTGTCCTAAGGTAAATGTTATATCTCTCACATCATCTGTACTATATGAGAAGTAAAGTTGGAACAGTACTTTAAACTGCAACGTTGTTCCGTTTGGTTTATTATAAAAAGTTATTTGTTACTGCTCTCTAAAGTTGATGCTGCAAAGTATATTCTCTCATCAGTGTATATTCTGCAAGTTTCTGTATGCAACAGACTGTGAATGCAAATATAACCAGACTTTGAATTTTAGCAGAATCCAGCCAGCAAGACTGGGTGTCTTAAGAACACTTCAAATCCATCACACCAAGCAGTAAGCAGCTCCATGTAATTTTTTCACATACATTGTAGATTAGCCAGTGTTTATAAGTAAGAGTGAAAACTATTATCAAGTACTCTAGGTTTAGTATGTGTATCTTACCCGCTTTCACTAGCCTGGGGAGCAATCATGGCAATGACAACTTTGCTTGAGATGTTGCCTAATGAGGTTTTTAAAGGAGGCTTTGGACAATGAGTTTTGTATACTAGTGGGGAGAGAGTTCCATTTTTTAGCCAATGAACTACTATATAGTGTGTCTCCAAAGCTATTATAGCTGTTGGTGACTTCTAGTAGTAGTTTGCTTGATGATCTAAGAGGCCTTTTGGCTGAATAATAGTGTACTAGGTTTTTGAGGGCAGGACACTTACTGGGGAGGTAATAGATATAATGACAGAGGCAGAGCTGATTGTAGGTTAGGAGGTTGGGCAGTTCAAGCCAGTGGAGCTGTCTCAAAGCAGTACAGTGATGAGTTCTATATGAGCAATTTGCAGCAAAGCGGGCAATTCTGTTACAGCAGGCTTCCGTTTTGCTTAGTTCAGTTTTGATGAGATTAGTCAGAATGGAAGATATATAGAGTAGGGTGGATAGAAGTTGGGAGTGAGCAATGGCTGATCTTGTGTTGTTGGTAAGAAATGGTTTGATATGGTAGAGTGATCCCAGTTTGGTATGTACTTTTTTAATAGTTAAGTTGAGATGACCGTCAAATTTTAGGTGGGAGTCTATGGTTATTCCCAGTAGCTTAGCCTGTGCCACTGGAGCGACTGGAGTAGCATTTGTGGAGTAGATAGTGAATTGACTGTTATCAGTGTTTTTGTTAGAGCTGGTTATAATCATAAGCTGAGATTTCTTTGGACTGAGGATAAGATGGGCTTTGGTAAGGTAGTTTTCAACATCAGAGAATGCTAGTTGAGTTGTTTGCAGGAGGGTGGGAATGTTTTGTGCAGCACAGATTAAGATAGTATCATCTGCATACTAAATGATAGATGCATGCTCTGTAGAGGTATGGAGGTCATTCGTGAAGACTGTGAATAGTAGTGGTCCTAAGATACAACCCTGTGGCATTTCTATAGTTGTGAGCAGCTGAGGAGAGAGATAATTTTCCCATTTCACATCTTGGTACCTGTCAGTTAAGTAGCTTTGGAACCAGGTAAGAGTGGAATTTGATAGGTGACATTGGTTTAGTTTGTTTAGCAGTATTTGGTGCGAGACTGTGTCAAATGCTTTGGACATATCCAAAAAAAAGAGTTGGCACCTGCAGGCCTTCATTTTTGAGATGGTTTACTGTGTCTGTGAAGCAGAGGAGGGCTGTAGTGGTACTATGGGCAGGTCTAAAACCATGCTGAGTAAGTGACAGGATGTTGCTGTCTAGGAGATATTTTAGCATCTGGGTATGGATGCATTTTTCTAGGATTCTGACCAGGGGGGAGAGTAAAGCAATGGGTGTGTTATTAAGTTCAGTGGAGGTCCCGCCTTTATGTATGGGTGTAACACAGGATATTTTCCAGAGTTTGGGCCCATAGTTTTCAACAATTGATCTGTTTATGAGATTGTAGCTTGGGATAGCAATAGCATCTGCTGTGAGTTTCAAGAAATAGCTGGAGAGTAGGTCGGCTGCTGTTGATGAGGTTTTTAGTTTGTAGAGCATGCTTTTGATTGAAGTGGTGGAAACTGTTTTGAGGGTAAAACTTGTATTAGTGTTATTTGTGTTGGGGGGGATAGTGAGGTAGGAACTTTCCTGTGATACTAAGGATAGAATTGAGTTCACAAAGGGGGAGTTGAATTGTGTTTCGATGGGAACTTTAGTGTCAGGGGTGGTTGGCTTGGGGGTAGCCTTTGGGTGGGTTTTAGTAGCTGGTTTACATTTTTCCCAAATTTTTGGGGGTTGTGTTGGTATTTAGTTTGTAATGTCATGTAGTAGGATTTTTTGTCCAACCTAATGCATTTTTGTGCACGGTTGCGCAGTTCTTGGTACTTAGGTAGGCTTTGTGTTTCTTTGTTTTTTTTATAGTAAAGCCAGGTAGTGTCTCTGGACTTGAGGATTTGTTTGGTTTCTTTACTGAGCCAGGGGTTTGTAGAGGTTCTAACCTTGATTTTTGCGCAATGGAGTGAAAGTGTCTAGGTGTTGTAGAAAAGTTTTGTTGACATATGCTACAGCCTGTTCAAGTGGGAGGGTTTTTAGGGGGGGTCCAGTCACAGTTACAGAGTAAAGTATTGAGGACCTCAGGAGAGAATTGTTTTGTGTTTCTAGTGGATTTATAGTTAGTGGTTTTGCCTGTTCTACTACGTATAAAGTATATTATGTTGTGGTCACTTAAGGTGTCTGGGAGACTGCCTGTGTGGGGGTACAATGAGGGGTTGTTAGTTAGGACCCAGTCAAGGATGGATTCTCTTTTAGATTTTTTATCACATCTAGTTGGAATTTGGACTAGCTGCTGGTAGCCATGGAGATTTATTAGATTACTTGGTGGTTCTGATATACAGGTGAACCAATCTAGGTTGAAATCCCCCAGTATAAGGATTTGTTGTGAGTATGTGGAAGAACACCAGGATAAGAAGTCATCAAGGCTAGCAGTTGTATTACCAGGTGGAATATAGATCACAATTGTGGTGATGACCTTTTTAGGGTGAAGTTGAAGTTGTGAGATAAGTATGTCCCAATTATTGGGGGAGGGGTAGGAGTTTGGTAATTGACATACAGTTAAGTTGGACTTATACAGTGTTAGAAAAATATGTATTAATGTATATGTTTAGTGCTTATTAGAAGCTAAAAGGGTTAACACATTTCATTCTATTTTATGCACAGCTTAATTTTGTATGAGATTATAAGATGCTTTTCAAACTGCGGTATGCTTTCTGATATTGCAAGATGCTCTCTGACCTAGCATTTGCTAGCACAGCAAAATTCATGTTTATTCCTTCTGGAAATGTACTGGGAAGCAGGTGATTATCTGCTAGGTCAGGAAAATGAATGAATAGTGAATGAATAGAACAATACTGTTTTCTATAATGTGATTGAATATGAACAATCAGCCCTGTTCGTGTTATGAGAACATGCACAGCTGCGGAAAAGAAGAGATACATCAGACAAAAGACTGCTTGAAGAAATGAACTGTGATCTGTACTTGCTTTGTGCTCGAATTAGCCATAGTACCTTGAATGGTAACATTGCATAGCAAAAGTTGTATCTGACCGGTGGTCTTCAAGGCCACCTTGTTTTTCTCAGGAAATTTTTTTGTAAACTTGATATGCCAGCAGAAAATCATGGACAAACAGCTGCTGAGAAACAATATTGAAAGAACTTGTGATTTATTTCGTCAGCTTAGAAGGCAATACCTTGTAAGAAATGTATAAAGACAGTCTCACTTCCTGATTCTAGTTAGACAAACTCTGTATTAGCACGTTTTTGTCTCCTTGCTGCAAGATTAAAGTGCCTTAACCTGAACCTGCAGTGTGTTGATCATTTTGAAGTTATTTCTCCTTTAACAGATTGGTCCTTCGAGCCGGAACTCTCTCTCTTCGCCTCAGGTCACTTGGGCCAGGTGGCATGAAACCGTACGGGGAAGAGACCACATCGGTTCTTCTGCTTTGAAAGACCTCTGACTGAATTGTCATTCAAAAGAGGCCAGCCACTTTTCTGATCTGCGACTGGAGGACGAGTCGTTATACGAACCAGAGAAGATCAATCACAGAGGCTCAGGTAAGGTGAAATTTACCTTTTTTCTGTTTTAGATCAGGGACTTGATTGAAAATATCTGTCAGGAGATTTGTATTGCACAAGTCAGGGACAGAAAGATTGCAGTTTTGTCATAGATCAGGGAAACAGAATAGGTAAGACAGTTATTCTAGATAAACTGTGAAATAGAAAATCGCGGTACCATGTGAGAATAAGAAGGGTTACGTAACAATTTTTTAACAGTCAGAACAATATGGGTAATAAGTGCACAAAAAGTTCCCAAAACCCACCGCTAACTGAAGATGCAAAATATATGCAATCACAGCGTTCTGACAATATTAGATACTATACAAAATGGGTTAATAAATATGAATTTGATGGCAAATTTGAAAAATCCTTGCTTATTAAACTTGTCAGACAGCTTAAAGCTGACACAAAAGGTCAGGTAAAAAGCAACGCCAGTTGGGAGTTCCTCAGGCACATAGGTGGATTGAGGAAGCAAACTGTAGGGAGCAAAAAAGTAATAATTCAAAAGCTATGTTTCTAGATAAAGAAGACAATAATTTGGTAATGGCATCAGTCCCTCTACCCCCTCCACTTCCTGCACCAGAATATGAAGCGAGTGGACAAGCTGGTCCACCTCCGCTATACCCGGCTGTCACCACAAAGCCACGACTATATGTTAGAGATCCCAACGAGACCAGGTCTCGAACACGTAACTTAAGAGGAGATATTGAGTTATATGAAATAAATAAAAATTCACGAGCTATGAGTGAAGAAGAAATATGTCCACTCATAGAAGTACCAAATCCGCAGGCAGGACAGGCAGGACAGGACCCAACTCTTCTAGTATATAGACCGTGGACACCGGAAGACATCTGGAAAGCCACAGAGGGAATTCCCCATCCCAAAGTTAATTTTAGAAAATTCTTAGAAGACTTACAGGGCATGAGGTTAAGTTATCATTTGAATGGAGAAGAAGTAGAAAAAGTAGTCAGACAGATCGTAGGTCCAGATTGGCACATGATCAGTGTCAACTGGAACCCCGTGACGCAGAACATAAGCCACTCCCACAAAGCAACGCAGAACTGGATAACAGAGTGAAAGGTCGAACAGACCGAATCTCTGAGAAATGGAAGAATAGGGCAGACTGGACTTGCATTAATCAATGCATCCAACAGGAAGGTGAAACTGTTGACAGAGATTATGCTAGATTATTAGAGTGTTTTAATAACCATTGTGGAATGCAGGTACCTGAAGATCAAACACATGATTCCCGATATGAATAGCAATTAAAGAATGCATTTTTGAAAGGCAGTATTTTGCCTATAAGCAGCTTTATTACAAAGCACATGGTAGACCATCATACAAGTAGATTACAGTCACTACTTGAATATGCTAGGCATGCCAAAAGGCATTTTAACAGTAAAAAGAAAAAGAAAGCCCAAGTATTTGCTGTAGAAGACGGAGCAGAAGTTTATGTAGTACAGTCTGGAAAAAAGGGCAAGAAAAATGCCCAGGGAAACAAACAAGCTGATAAACGATCAGAAGAGTTTGAAGAAAGAAAGAAAAGGGATGAATGTTTTAAGTGCGGGAAAAAGGGACATTTAGCAAGGGATTGCAGGCAAAACAAGAAGGTAGCCATGGAAGATAAGGAGGGTGAGGACTGACTATATGATAGTCAAGAATCACTAGAAGGGAATAACCAAGAAAAGACAAATGCAAATGTGATAGAGGGAGTAGAGAATGTGATAGAAGAAATAGAGGAAGTGTAAGAAATCACCGATGGTGAAGAAAGTGAAATTTTAGACTTGGCATTATTGAGCCTAGAGCTCTATTTAGCAGACACAAAACCAGAAGTTACACTTCTGGTAGAGGGGAGGGAAGTTAAATTCCTGTGTGACTCAGGGGCTTCACGGACCCTGATACATCCTTCCAAACTACCAGAAAATTCAGAATCACTTGATTACATATTAGTGAAAGCAGCTAATGGACAGCTGTATCAGGAGCCACTCTCCCACAACATAGCAATAACTGACCCTGTTTCAGGGATGACCCAGAAAAGCAAAATTGTCATTTCTGCAAAATGCCCAGCAAACCTTTTGGGCAGAGATCTTATGCAGATATTTGGCAGAGCAGTAGTACCGACTATGTAGGGTATGGAAGCACAGCGACAAATGGATACTTTTGTGGTGCGACCAGAGGGTGAAACATTTTATTGGTACAGCCAGAACTTAGTTACGACTGGTCCAGGGGCAGTAACCGAAGAACTGATGAACATAGCCATCAGTAAGTCCCCCTCCCTTGACACTGATAAACAGCATTTGTTGCACTGTACTCTGTATTATTGTAGCACACCAGGACCTGATAAGGAATATGAGCAAGAACTGTTTAAAAACCATGCAAACAGATTAGTATTACGTAATCTGTACTGGGACACACAGAAGGGAACAGTGTAGTCAGCTGTTCATTGCCCCAGGAATTCTTTGCACTCTATAAATCTAATCGATTACCATGTTAGTTTAACCAAAGGCAAGAATGTGAAATGGGCAGATCTTGGAGAAAAGGTCACAAGGTGGGAAAAACAAACAGAGTTAGAATTGTCAGAACAGGGAATACAAAAACAGAAGTTAAATTGGATAACGCAGACACACCCAGCTGTACACTTGCAGTCTAGCGAGGACAGCTGATTAGCACTGTTACTAGAAGAGGAAGAAAAAGCTTTATGAAGCATACCAGAAACTCTCTGGTCAACAGGGAAATCAGACGTAGGATTATTCTGTACAGCAGGACCAGTTACTATTACGCCAAAATCAGCATTCAGACCTCAAAAGAGACAGTATCCCTTAAGAAAGGATGCAGAAGTAGGAATCAAACCTATAATAGCAGCCTTACTTAAGGAAGGAGTGCTGATAGAATCTCCCGATTCATCATGTAATACACCCTTATTTCCTGTTAGGAAAGCAAACGGAGAATGGCGTATGTTCCAAGACTTACAAGCCGTAAATGATACAGTAATACCTAGAGCACCTACGGTGCCAGATCCACACACCCTATTGAATGATTTGAAGCCTCAACAGAAGTATTTTTCTGTGGTAGATATTAGCAATGCATTTTTCTCAATACCAATACACCCTGACAGCCAACATTGGTTTGCATTCACATTTCAGGGGAAAAGTTATACATACATGCGACTACCACAGGGGTATTGTGAAAGCCCAACAATATTTGCACAAGAGATGGCAAGCAACTTGGCAGGATTTAGTCCACCAAGAGGCAGCCAAATTTTACTTTATGTAGACGACATCCTGCTGGCAGCCCCCACCCAGCAAGAATGTAAAGAAGATACCACAGCATTACTACAATTTTTAGCCACACAAGGACATAAAGTTAACAAAAACAAATTGCAACTTTGGAGAAAGCAGGTTAAATACCTGGGATATGTAATATCCAAAGAAGGCAGAATATTAGATGAGGATAGAAAAATAGCAATTTTGCAAGCGCCCAAACCGACTACCAAGAAGGAAATGATGTCCTTCCTGGGCACGACTAATTTCTGTCGGAGTTGGATTCCAAACTATGCCTTGGAGTCTGCTCCACTGACCAACTTGATATACAGAAAGCCTATGGCAGCACAAGATTTATTACAATGGACACCAGAAGCAGAATCAGCTTTCTGCAAACTGAAACAACTGATAGCATCCTCATTAGTTTTAGGATTAACGAACTATCATAAACGTTTTTTCCAAACTGTAGATTGTAAACAAGGTTATATGACATCAGTGTTAACACAGCAGCATGGGGATAAACAACGCCCCATAGCTTATTATTCCTCACAACTGGACCCAGTGGCGTGATCCCTGCCCCACTGTGTACAAGCAGTAGTTGCAGCTGCAATGGCAGTACAGGCTTCGGCCTCAGTAGTGTTGTTTCACCCTCTCACATTGAGAGTGCCTCATGCAGTCACAATTATTTTACTGCAAGAAAAAGTAGCATATCTTTCTCCTGCTAGACATCTTTCTTGTATGACCATACTCCTGAGCCAACCTCATATGACAATTGAACGATGTACAACTTTAAACCCGTCTACCTTGCTCCTGACCCCTGCGGATGGCACACCACACAGCTACCTGCAAGAAATTGAGCAAAAGACGCTGCCTAGAAAAGATCTAACGGATGTTCCCTTGGATGATGCCGAGGTGACATATTACATGGACGGCTCATGCAGAAGGGGTCCTACAGGACAGAATCTAGTAGGGTATGCAGTAGTTTCTGATACTGAGATTTTAGAAGCAAAGTCTTTACCACACAACTTATCTGCACAAGCAGCAGAATTGATTGCTTTGACAAGGGCATGTACCTTCGCAAAGGGTAAATGTGTGAACATTTTTACTGACAGCCAGTACGCTTTTTCTACTGTACATGTTTTTGCGCAGCAGTGGAAAAATAGAGGAATGATAACATCTATTGGTAAACCGATTAATCATGCACAATTTATTTTAGATTTGTTAGAATCTATTCAGTTACCTCAGAAGGTAGCTATTTGTAAATGCGTAGCTCATACCAAGCAACAGGATAGGATTTCAAAAGGTAATGTGAGAGCTGATATAGCTGCAAAACAGGCAGCTTCAGCTTCAGAAGTATTTCTTTTGAGTGAGGAATTACAACCTTCTGAGATTTTAGATTTAGAAATGTTAAAAACAATGCACTTACTACAAATGTAGAAAAACAGAAATGGATAAAATGAGGAGCAATTCTTGAGAAAGGGCTGTACATCTCCAAAGAAAGGAAACCAATTTTGCCGTCTAACTTGTTTAGATATGCAGCTTTGTTGAGCCATGGGCAGTGCCATGTCTCAACAGGGGGGATGGTACAGTTAGTGAACCGTGTGTTCACTGCATATGGATTTACAAACTACACAAAAAATTTTTGTGCAGCATGCCATGTTTGTAACAGGCATCATGCACAAGGGGCATTAAAGCCTAAGCAAGGGAGTTTCCCAACACCACCGTACCCGTTCCATACTATCTGTATGGATTTCATAGAACTAAACAAATGTGAAAATAAGAAATATTGTCTTGTCATTATAGATATGTTTTCCAAATGGGTAGAAGCTTTTCCGACCAAAAATCCAGATGCAGCTACCATTGCAAAAGTCCTTGTTAAAGAAATTATTCCTAGATTTGGCATACCGGAAAAGATCTACAGTGACAATGGCACACACTTTGTAAATCAAACCATACAACAGCTGAGCTGATATTTCGGAATTTCCTTAAAGAACCATTGTGCATACCACCCCCAATCTGCAGGATTATTAGAGAGGCATAATGGGGTTTTGAAAAACAAACTTAGAAAATTGATTATTGAGACACAGAAGAAGTGGGTGCACTGCCTGCCTCTGGCACTGTTGAGCATGAGAACTGTTCCAAATGCAAAGGGGTTAACTCCTTTTGAAATACTGTTTGGGAGGGCATATTATATACCTCAGTGGAAACCTCTCATGCCTGCAGACCAGGAGGCTGACAGTTCACTTGCAGAATACATGAGACATCTTCTAAGTAATAAACAACTTCTGCAGTTGAATTCTGTTTCAGATAAAGAACAAACCAAACCATCGGAAGCAGCAGTAGTCCCAGGCACGTGGGTCTGGGTGAAAGTTATCAAGAAAAGAAACCTGACTACACTGAAGTGGGAAGGCCGTACCAAGTGCTACTGTCAACGCCCACTGCAGTCAAGATCGCAGAGCGAGCATCCTGGATTCATCTGACACACTGTAAATTGGTTAAAAACTTTGAACTGGACAAAAACTTGTTACTGTTTCACAAGAACAAAATGACCAGATATAGAGCAAGTAGAAATGTTGAACAACCTCAGAAGTATTGCATGATCATTCTGTTGGCCATACTGATAACATTAATCTTTTTGTTGTGGCCTTTCCTTTTTCCAGCCACACGAGCTGAACTGAATAAATGTGAATCATTCATAGACTGGCATCCGAACTTTAATACTTACCAAGCATTTAAATATGTGTATGCTGAAACTTTTAATGTTTCGAATTGTTGGATCTGCACAGCTATACCGACAGCATACAGGGGATTATTGATGACTGCTGTCCCCCTAGGGGTCAATGAGACCTGGGAAAATTTGCTTTTTGATACTACAACTGTAAAATCACAAGACAAAACATCATTGTACCTACCTGTTACACAAAAGGGAATTGTATGTTTTTACAAAAATGATACTGTTCAGGTAGGTTGGAGTAATTGTAATGTGACTGTTCCTTACAAATGTTATACCAAAGCTAATAATGCAGGTTATATTTGTGATACAAACTATGACTCATATCTTGAGTCGATTCATAAGACTACTGATGACATACAACGTAATCCTGTTCTTTTAAAACAACTATCTATTATTGATAAGAAAATGTTTCATGCAGGGCAAGTGTATATTAATACTAAAGTAGAGAACTGTTATTTTGTTTGTGGGAAAAAGGCATACAAATGATTACCTGAGAACTGGTCCGGCAGTTGTTTTTTGGGTTACCTGGTTCCGGCCATACGACACACTGCAGTTTTGCCTCAGGGAAAAATTCGAAATGTCAGAGAGATCACCAAGAAAATCAGAAAATCCAATCAGAAGGCCTGAAAATCCAGTGGGACGAATCGAAGCAGGCTGGAGAAACTATAATTCCGTAAAAAACAAAGATAAACTGACACACATGGACATGAGTGACACTATCACATCATGGACAGGTATAGCCCCTGCATATGGCGCAGTGAAATCAATTTGGGAGCTGAGAAAACTGACCAAACTTCTTGAAGTAATGAGTAAGGCAACTTTTTCTGCTCTCGAGTTAATGACTGATGAACTGAATGCTATGAGAACTGTGGTGCTTCAAAACTGCATGGCTCTTGACTTCACCCTAGCGGCAAAAGGTGGTATGTGTGCTTTAATAAAAGAGGAGTGCTGTTCATATATTCCTGACAACCAGCATGAGATAAACGACCATCTTGAGGTGATTCAGCAAGTGTCGACCATGACCAAACCAGGCCCAAACCTACTGATGGACTTTTTCCAGAATTTGTTTGGGGGGGGGTGGGGTAGCATCCTAATGAACGTCCTGATTGCCATTTGTGTGGGATTACTCCTATTAGGAGTGTGTGTCTGTTGTAGTATTCCCTGCATGAAAATATTGATCAAAGATTTTATTGACATGTCAGTTTCTGAGACTTTATATCAAAGTACTGAAATTGAAGATCTGCTGAAAAATTAAACACTTTCATAAGTTTAAACTAAATGACTCTCTTAACTGCAAATTCTGAACAGAAAGAGGTTAGGAGAAGAAGCAATTGTTTATGCTTTTGAAAATAGAATAACAAGTATTAACAGGGGGGAAATGTTAGAAAATATGTATTAATGTATATGCTTAGTGCTTATTAGAAGCTAAAAGGGTTAACACATTTAATTCTATTTTATACACAGCTTAATTTTGTATGAGATTACACGATGCTTTTCAAACTGCAGTATGCTTTCTGATATTGCAAGATGCTCTCTGACCTAGCATTTGCTAGCACAGCAAAATTCATGTTTATGCCTTTTGGAAATGTACCGGGAAGCAGGTGATTATCTGCTCGGTCAGGAAAATGAATGAATAGTGAATGAATAGAACAATACTGTTTTCTATAATGTGATTGAATATGAACAATCAGCCCTGTTCGTGTTATGAGAACATGCACAGCTGCGGAAAAGAAGAGATACATCAGAGAAAAGACTGCTTGAAGAAATGAACTGTGATCTGTACTTGCTTTGTGCTCGAATTAGCCATAGTACCTTGAATGGTAGCATTGCATAGCAAAAGTTGTATCTGACCGGTGGTCGTCAAGGCCACCTTGTTTTTCTCAGGAAGTTTTTTTGTAAACTTGATATGCCAGCAGAAAATCATGGACAAACAGCTGCTGAGAAACGATATTGAAAGAACTTGTGATTTATTACATCAGCTTAGTAGGCAATACCTTGTAAGAAATGTATAAAGACAGTCTCACTTCCTGATTCTAGTTAGACAAACTCTGTATTAGCACATTTTTGTCTCCTTGCTGCAAGATTAAAATGCCTTAACCTGAACCTGCCGTGTGTTGATCATTTTGAAGTTATTTTTCCTTTGACATACAGTAAGGCAGTTCCAACCCCTTTATGAAGTGGCCTGTCTTGTCTAATGATAGTGTAGCCAGTAGGGAGAATTTCTGAGTTAGCTATGTTTTTATTTAGCCAGGTTTCTGTTAAAGCATCTATGTCTGGGGAGTAGTGTGCTATTGTGGCCTGGAGTTCAGGTATTTTATTTTTTTCAAAAATGTTTTTTATTTTTTTTTTATAACAAGAATAATAACAGTAATATATTTACACTCAAAACTGAAACAAATTATTTACAAAGTCCATAACAAGGAAATACTTCTATATACATTCAGGAAATCATCTAATACTTTTTTAGTAATGATTGTAACTTTTCCCAAGCAATTAATTTGTGTGTTAAATTCTTTGTATTCATTTTTAAACTAGATATTTCTTTTTCACCTAAGGTCCTGGCTAAATAAATACATTAATTTCTGAAAGATATAGGAGAGTTAGTTTTCCAATTTTTTGTCACAACCTTTCTTGCCACTGCAAGTATTGACAAAAGAAGGTGTGTTTGAGATCTGGGTACGATTTCTGGTACTGGTACATTAAATAAAATGAGTGAACTTGAAATTTTACAATTATCATTCCATAAGGCCTTACAGAAACTTTCAAATTCCTTCCAAAATTGGGATAACATATTACATGCAACAGTCATATGAAACCAGTCTTCTGTAGCTTTACCCCTCCAACATTTCATATCATTTGTTTTGTACATATATGCAATTCTTTGAGGTGTATAATAATTTCTGTGGAGGAATTTCCACGTGTATATTTTCCAGTATGGAGAAATTGTTGTTTTTTGTACTGATTTTAGAAGTAATTTCTTGTTTTTAGTAGTAAATTCTCCATTATTTATTTTGTTGGAGTATTCCCAAAAAGAAGCATTTGTGGAATTATTATCAGACCTAATGACTTTATATATTAGGGATATAATGAGGTGCCTTTCAAAGCACCATCAATTATATTAGTCAAAAGATCTAGTGTTTTAGGTATGTTGTTTCCATGGGTTTGTAAGGAAAATATAGTTTTGTTATATATAAATTTTCTGCAGGTTTGTATGTCTATCCAGTTATTATTATGTAGGCTGCATCCAGTAATTAGATGGTTAGCTGAATAAATTCCATTAGTGGATAAGAATTGGTTCCAGTATATTGTCATTATTTTTAAATTCAAGCATTTTATTTTTATCAAAAGATATTAAACATTCGTTAGTATAAGCAATAGGAAAAATTAATATTAATAAGCCTTTAATTGACTGGTTAGATTGGGTGATTTTCATGAAATTTGCAATTATTAGACTGAAAAAGGAGCAAGATTTTAACTTCTACTTATCTTGTATGTATATTTTTAAAGACCAAATAAAGGTATTTTGGTGTATTGTATTTAGAGGGTCAATTAACATTCTATTATTGTTTAATAAAATTTTTTCATGTAATAGTTTCCAATATGACTTGTATGAGGGGTTTAACCATAAAAGGATTATATTAAAAACAGAAGCATTTACATAATATTCAATATTAGGAAAACTAATACCTCCTTCTTCCCAACTTGCCACATGTCTTTGTAAAGATATTCTGGGTTTTTGAGGATACCACAGAAATTTTAGTAAGTTATTACTAATTTTTTTAATGTTTTCTTGGTTGTGAGAATGATTAAAGACTGACTTATATAAAGAATTTTAGGTAACACTATCATTTTAATTAGCATTAGTCTGTCCTCAAAAGTAAAATAAAGTTTGTTCCAATTATCTGTGAGATTAATAATTAGATTTGTTAAGATATTATAGTTTGTAGTAAAGGTATTTTATTTTTGATACTTCTAATATTAATATTTAGCATTAAAAGATGGTTGGTTTTGCAGCTGTTGTTGATTTGCCCAGGGATGAAGATAGTGGGGGGGGGGTGTTATGTTCTGACATTTGTGTTGGAGCAGTTTGTGTTGGACAGGATGGATTTGGGCCTGGGTTGGGGTGGATATCCCCACTTATGGTGAGCCTGGTGTTAAAATGGTGATACAGATGTTGGAATTTGGTGATGAGTGTGAGAAAGTATTGTGTTTTTTTGGAGTAGAAATGAGAGCATATGTGTTTAGTTCTGAATTGGTCTGTTATGTAGTTCTTGAACAATTGTGGGCAGATATTATAATGTGCGGTGGTGTCTGTATATGAGAGGGCATAATGTAGTGTTGTGCTACTAAGTTTAGGGATATTGCTAGAGTGATAACTTGTGGAGTTATAAAGAATTATGAGAAGACATACTAGACTTAGTTGTGTGATAGTCATGGTTATAAAGTTTAAGTTGATTCTAGGTGGAGGTCTGGATAGGAATTATAGTGTTGCACTATATGTGAACGGGTAAGTAGTGCGGGGTGATGTCAATAATGCCTAGTGGGAATGAGAGTGGTTGGGAGTATTTTGTGGTGGAGCAAGTTGGTGTGGTGTAATGTGATCTAACTTGAGGAGCTGTGATTGGTAGAGGTGATGTGAGGTTGAGCTGTGGGTGTGGCTGTGATTACTAAAAATGTAGAGGTAGTGGGGGCAGGAGGGAATTGGGGGCAGGGCAGGGGAGCAGAGATAGCGAGGGCAAATGGAGCGGAGCAGAGACCACCAAGACAAGAGTAAAAAGTAAGTGTTACTTCACAAATCTGAACACTTTAAACATATTCCTGAGGTCTAATGAGTACTCTATCAGAAATATTGGGTGAGCAAATGGCTGTAAGTAAGGATATGATTATTTTGATCTGGGATACAGGATCTGAATTGCCTAGACATAGTAAGACCTTATTAAGTTTAATTCTGTTGGCTGCTAAAAAAAGCAATTACTAGAAAATGGAAATCTAAGTCTACATCGGCTGTATTTGTGGTATTGATTATTATAAAAGAGATAAAAGAACTGAAAGATGGATCTTTAGAAAATGGAAGGAACAAATTACATAGGAGTAAATGGAAACTGTGGGAAAATATACGCATAATAATGCTCGGGAGGAGGACTGAAGTTTAAGGGAAGGCATGAATTTGGCAATTCTTTGTAATGATGGACTGATGACAGTAGCAAAGAAAATATATATGATGTATATTATATTTAAATGGGAAAAATGTTAACATGGTTTGTTTTCTTTTTTGTTAATGTATGTTTGCCTATTTCTTAAGTGATAATTTAATAAAGGTATTTTAAAAAAGGTGTTTAAAAAAACAGCATAACAACAGCCATTGCTGTTCAACAAAGAATAATGTCACAAAGCTAAAACAGTTTTAAAAGCTATTACAGATTTCACTGTCACACAGACTCACAAAGACACACACACATAAAAAAGTGTGGCACAGCAAAGTGCTTTAGGCCACTACAGTTTTCTTCTGTATCTGTTTGTACAGGGAGAAGATAAAGCTCCATGTGAAAGAATTAAGATTGGGTCTCTCCAGTTATAACTACTTATGTGTTTTCCAAATGGGAATCAAGATTCATCTGTCAAGTCTTGTTTCACTTCACTCTTAAGGTGAATTTCTTGACATTCTCGGCTAGAACACATAAGATGATGATGATTGCAGACCAGACAATAAAAAATCTGAGAGAGGTGCATAACAAGATTGTATTTTTCCTAATTCTGGAGGAATTTGTTGCCAAACTATATAACCCTACAATCCTCCAAAATCCTCTTCAAAAAAAACCTCAAACAGTATCTCAAAGTGAATTGGCTATGCCCATGTACCAACCCTGATTAAGTTATAAACTAAAAGCATATTCTGCAATTACCATAACTTGTAACTACATCACCAAGCTCTGCTTCCAATCTGATGTCTCTTACTTTTAATTGTCTGTCCATGACAATTGTGAGCCCCTACTAGGGAACACTACTAACCCACTGTATATAATCACTTTGTTTTTATAATTATTTGCTAACTTCTGTGTAATCTATGTAAGTTTGTCTTTGTGGAGCTTTTCTCCCCAGGCCTCCGCTGAAAATGGACATGTATCCATTTAGACTATCCCGGTAAACAAATGTAAAATAAATAAATAAATAAGCAGCATGCTCCATGTACAAGTTAATTACTATCCCACAAACACCTAATAAAGTGAAGATGCTGAAGTGTGTGATGGATTGCATAATTTTCTAAAGTGAACGATACCCGAGAATACCTGTTTTAAAGACAAAAGGAAACCAAAGAAGAGGTAATTGCATCTCATCACATTTCAAAGTCAGGCTTTTCTGTATTTATTTCCATGATGATAAATGCAGATCATCTAAAACGTATCACTGTAATTTCTGGAAAAAGGAGATACTACTAACTGCTTCCTCCTGACTGACTCTACTTCCTGGAATGCATCCTTTAGATTAACTACCCAACATCATTTGTAAATGGAACATAATATAAGTATTAAGTCATGGCAAAACATCTAGGACTGAAGTTTAGGTGTGACAAATAGTGGTCTTTGGCAATTAGGCTCCCCTGTGAACAACACTAATTTGGAAATCGCTGAGAAGATGAAAGAATTAAGCCTTACGATCAGTAAGAAACTTTCATTTAAGGATATTGCCTTGTTAATAAAATCCAAAGCACTAAATCAAGTTTTTTTTATATAGAAGTACTGCATCTAGAGGTCTTTTTATTTTGACCAGTTTGTATAAATCTGTTTTTGACCTAGTATTGAATACAGTAGTGTATTATGTGCTTATAAGGAATTCCAAATCAACATGACTGAAAATGTCAAAAGAAAATTCACTTAAGGAATTCCTAATGTCATGGGTCTACCATACAATGAATGGATGAAAGTGATTAATCCCTACAGTATCACTTATTGTATAATAAGGGGTAACCTACATTTAGCATAAAAGGCTATTCATGATGAGGCATTAAAGATTATATTGAGCATAGAACTAGAGGAAACCCTCAATAAGTACTTTTCTACTTTTCTTACATATAAACCCTTTCTTATAACTCAGTAAAGACTGACAGATTTGTCTGTCAGCTTACTCTTCCTCTATGGAATAAACGTCCTGTGTTAGATGTGTAAGAAATTGTATGTTATTTAAACTACATTCCTTGATGTCCTTAGGACTTGAACATAGGTAAACTCACAATTAACCCACAAACCTATGAATTTGTCCTGATATTCTTCAATAGAATGTATACAGATGAGGTTAAACTTGCCTCATATAGATAAACATTAACTTTATTTATTTAGACACTTCTCTTCCTTATTCCTTGATCTGCTCCTCACCTCCAACTTATCCACCTGCTTAATCCCTCTGGAATCTACAGAGTGTATCTTTAGATGGAAAGAGTCACCATGTTAACAACAGACGAGTCTGAAGTATGCTTGTGGCATACAGATACTCTTTATATGTGAAAAAGATTTTGAGATGACATCATTGTACAAAATGGTGTTTTAACACATTGTTGCAAGTTTTCTGGCAATGTTTTTCA